>NW_026067943.1:2592164-2634157 GCF_014885135.2 Alexandromys fortis
AGGAGGAAGGACAGTGACCTCCATCGCCTAAAAATCCTTGGTGAGAAACAGTCCTTCATAGTCCCATTTTGACCACACAGCTGCACCCAGTTAGCCTCTGCAATGCACCCTGCTTTCTTCTCCCACGGAAAGCAAGACTTGCCGGTTTGTTATAGGAAGTGTCCTCCTCTGCTGGGCTGCTCAAGGTTGACAGCAACCTTCCACGTCACCTATAACAAATCTCCTTCTGAAGCCTCAATCCCCCCACTGTGATAATCTTGGGCAGGGACAGCTCACTGAGCCTCAAACACCTCCTACCCGGGAGAGATCAAGGCTTCCTGAGGCCGCCTGCCTGTCTCTTCAACTGCTCTGTTAGAAAGATCTTCCAGACACTAGACTTCTATAAACACAGCCCCAGATCAGACTAGGTTTGCTGGCAGCTGCTCCTAGTGACTCACACTGAAAGTCACCGTCAAGGCGAACCTCGGTCTTTTTCACGGGGGCTGTCACTGAGCATGCGCGCGGCTCAGCAGCCTGCACTTGGCCGGAGGGCTTTTCAGCCCCCCAGGGTGAGACTTTGCACCTTCCCCTATTAAATTTCAGCCCACCCACCTACATGTTGCAATCAGGTGGCATCCCACTCACAGGTACAAACTGAGCCCCTTTTAGGAGGACCAAGCCCCTGCCACCACCCTGGAGACGGTTGAGGTCAACGGTTCTGTATTTTGCGATTTTTTAAATCGATAATGCAGATGGTACGGTGGACCCCTGCCAGTAAATACAACCCTCACTCTACTTCTCCCGAGCACTCTGCAGGATATTGTATTTATAGAGTGTCGACTCCAGGTTGAGCCGTTCCTCCAAGATCAAAGACCTCAGATGCCCCAATGAGCAAAGCAGACAGCAGGGAGTGAAACAGACCAGAGGACAAGTGTGAGCCCTCATCCCTAGGAAGAGGACGCCATTATTCATCCCGCTAAGGGCGATCTTCCTACTTAGTGAAACATGCCAAAAGTCTGGGTTTTTATGTGAGCACTCCTGGTTTTTTTTTTCTTTTTTTAAAATAACCCTCTTGGGTTTTTTAAATGTTGGAAATGAATCAGTTTCTGTAAGTGCTACAGAGCCAAGGAAAATATGCTAGTGAGTCTAACTTGCCTGCACGCTGCCCTGGCTGCTGTGACTGTTCGAAATTTCACTCTTGGATCCAGTCAAACCCTGGAAATCTGGGTACGAACAATAACAGAGTACCCACATCAAGTGTGGCCCACGCTGCAAACACTGGGTAAGAACTGAGCCTGGACCATATTACCCAAGCCTCACGAGAGGCCAGTGAGGCAACCAGGAGGAAGAAACTGAGGTAGAGATAGAAAATGGGTTTGCCGGAGGCCAAGAAAGTACTACCTGCTGAATCTGGGATTCCGTCCTAGGTCTCTCTGACTTGGCAGTCCAGTCAGAGCTCTTGGACCAGGCTGGGCAGAACTGTTCTTTATGAAGTGTGCAATGGCATTAAAATTGCCACCTTACATTGAATTAATACTAGTTACCAAAGACATATCATGGAGCTAGGGAGGCAGCTCAGTCAATACAGCGCTTGCCACACAAGCATGAGTTCAGTTCTCAGCACCTGTGTAAGCCAGGCATGGCAACGCATGCCTGCAATCTTACTGCTGGGGAAGCGCAGAGACGGGAGGATTTGCAGGGCTCACTGGCCAGGCATCTAGCCACATCTAGCCGCATCTAGCCAAAAGAATGAGTTCCACATTCAGTAAGAGACTGGCTCAAAAATTAGGTAGAGAGCACCCAAGTAATTCCACACATCTACCTTTGGCCTACATATACACATATATATGTGCATATGATAATGATTACAGGGATAATTAAGGACACCACCCACCACATCCCTAGGTCCTCAGTGACCTCCAGCAGCAGCTTCAGGCTCATCCCCAGTCCTCCTCAATGAGAAATCCTAGGCCAACAGTCCTTGACCAAGAGCCTCCTGTTCTTGACTCCATCTTCCAACTCATCCTCAAAGAGACATACGGTTGTATTGTTGATGAGGAGACATGTGGAGGAATGAACACTTATTGGACACTCTCACTGTGCGAGCATTAATCTCACTGTGCAAACATCAGAGTGTACTTAAACAAACTAAGACGATGACGCCCCCAGGCGCTATCACATGGGACAAGGCTGTATGTGTGGCCTGCAGCTGTTGATTGACACTTGGCTCTTCAGCACGTGGCAATAACGATGACATTTCTGCTGTGAAATTTTGAAAGATGATGGAGGCGTTGCCTTATTGAAGACATCAAACTGTATGGCACATTGGCCTGCTATGTTCATGATGCCAGCCAATCTAGAGAGGCTCGTTGGACTTCTTAGCCTGATGCAGAAGCAGGAAACCGGAGGCCTGGAGAAACGAGGCAGCTTAAGCAAAGGTCTGAAGCAGCGGGTGTGAGAGCCGGGATCACGGGCCTTGGGATGGCTGGTCTTGATTGGCAGCCTGACTCGATGCAGAAGCACCACGGCAGCACACCTAAGAGCCTATCTGTGAGGGTGTTTCCAGAGGATTTAGCTGAGGGGGGGGGGGGACAGCCACTGTGAACGTGGACAGCACCCGTCCACCGCTAGGGTCCTACACTGTGTTCCTTGACTATGGGCTGGGCCCATATTCTTGCTGCCATGTCTTCCCCACTTCGACAGGCTGTCCTCCCAAAACCCAAGTCAAAGTCAACTCTTCCTGGCTTCAGTCGCTTTGGTCAGAAATGAAAGAAGTGACCGATACAGGGACAGGCCCACTCCCAGCCAAGAGCATGACGGTATCCTGCGCACTGGTGGCGGCTGGTCTCCTGTGACCTCCTGATCTCCCAGTCTGAAAGAGTCTGGGATGTATGTGAAGTTGACACTTCTGTTGGCCTTTCAACAAAACAAGTCACTGGTTTGCCTGGTGCCTGGTGTCAGTCTGGGCAGCAGTGGGGTCGGTGGTGTCAGTTCCCTTTGTCCCTCCTAGTGCAGTGGCTCTCGACTTTCCTAATGCTATGAGCTTTAACTCAGGTTTCTCATATTGTGCTGACCCCCAACCATAAAATTATTCCCATTGCTACTTCATAGCTGTAATTTTTCTACTGTTATGAATCGTAATGTAAATATCTGTGTTCTTCCAATGGTCTCAGGCGACCTCTGTGAAAGGGTCATTTGACCCCACAAAGAGGCTGTGTTTTGGTTGAGAACCACTGTCCTAGGGGATCCTGAACATTTCAAGAGTGTGAAGAGAGCCAGAGGTGTCCAAGAGGCACTGTTTAATCGTAAAGGGCTACGTACCCCCCTCCCCCGCTGAAGGTACAGGCCAGCCCTCACTGGGTCTCTGTCCAGGTCTTCCTGAGAGCTCAGCCCGAGCTGGTTCCAGGCTAAGCAGTGATTTCTCGGGAACAGTAGAAATCAGTGAGGCTGGAGCAGGAGGCTCCAGTGAGCTCAAGGGCCATTCTAGCGGCTCTTCCCCAGATCAAGGTCACAGCTAAGGTCATAGGAAGCTATTCACTGAGTTGGCTATGGTGGCACAAGCCTGTAAACCCAGCACAGAGGAGACAGAAGCTGGAGGATCACCACGAGCTCGAGGCCAGCCTGGTCTACATAGCGAGACTCTGCATAATAATAATAATAAATCTACCCACAGGAAGGGAAGATGAGATCTATGGACCAGCTAGTTCATAAGATAGCTTTATGAACCAAAATCCTGAAAACGTACTTTCAAGGGGTCAAAGGTAAAGCTGGGTGGGTCACTGGGTGGGTCAGACCTTCTCCACTTTGCCTGTGGCTGGTTGGGTCTGGTAGAGTTTTGGACAGGATCAGGCATCCACCCTAGTTCCTACAGGAAGGGATCAGGTGCTCCAGCCCTGCATGTGAACTCACAGACTCCAGACCAGTTTCAGTTACCTTAGAATAGCAGAGCATTTCTATTCAGGCATGCTTGTGGGGGCGGAGGGGTTAGAAACTGAGCCCAGAGCTTTTAGACTGCAGAGGTGTACTCTTGCAATTATTAATAAAAATGGGTAATGCCATGTGAGTCCTCAAGTGTGCAAGGCGCTGTGCCAGAGATTTTGTGCACTATGTCATTTCATCTAAGCCGACTATTGTCTTCGCCTAACAGATGAGGATGCTGAGGCTGTGTCACAACCATCTTCACTTCAACATCAGCAACCATATCTGTCTTTAACTTGACAATGGTGTGAACACAATTGAAACTCAGTAGAAAAACCACCATGTATCTAAGTTTGAATTTTGAGCTTTCCCAAAGCTAGCAATGTACAGCACGGCAACACTGGGTTGTTGTTTGCTTGTTTGTTTGTTTGTTTGATAACAGGGTTTCTCTGTGTAGCCCTGGTTGTCCTGGAACTCACACAACAGACCAGGCTGGCCTTGAATTCACGGAGATCCACCTATCTCTGCCTCTAGAGTGCAGGAATTAAAGGTGTGCACCACTACGCAATACTGAACTGTAGGAAGTCACAGCTCCCAGTCAGTCCGGGATCACCCAGAGGAGACAACACTCAGCGATGCAGAGGCTTCTACATACCAGGATTCAATAATTGTGTGAGATGCTAAGCATCCTGTTACAGCACAGGCTTCGTGCTAGATAAATTTGCCCAACTGTAGGCCGCTGTAGGTGTTCGGAGCATATTCAAGGTAGGCGGAACATGGCTGCAATGTTGGTAGGTTTAACTTAGCCATATTTTTAACTTATCGTGAGTTTATCAAGACACTGAGCCTCTGTGCCAAGCCTGCCTTCATTGGCTCCTTGCCACTCAAACTACATAGGCATGCTAACATCCTTACCCAAGCATCCAATTAAAATCCCAAGCAACACAGAGCCTTTTGGCAGGCTACTATAGGCTTCACCGAGGCGAACGGCAGTCCATATAGAATTGGCATGTGTCTAAGCAATCAAGAACCTGTCTAATGGTGCTTTGTCTGGCCTGTGCTTAGACACACACAGGGAGAATAGGAAAAACTGCAGGTTTGTGGCATTATATGGACAAGGATGCAAGTATCCTAAGGCTCTTTCCTAACAGCAGGCCTGCCCCCCCCCACCAGGGACTCTACTGAATTCGCTCTGGTGCCCCCTCCCCCCATTAGCCATCCTGACAATCATCAGGGTCTTGGAGACAACAGAGCCCCCCCTCAGTAAGGCTACAGAGGAGCCTCCAACTTTGTCAGGCAACTGGAATTTGTCCCACTTGTGGGAGACATGTTTTTACCACCAAAGTCTGGAGTGGAGGCCAAGGAGGGCCTTTGTCTCAGGAGCCCTGAGAGGCTTTTTTCCAGGCCTCCGACAGACAATGAGTGAAACTGGGGACCGTGGGGGGGGGAGGGGGCGGGGCATTCCTGTTTCTTGGGAGATCTTTCTCCAGAAGTACCAGGATTTGCTTTTCACAACCTCTTTTCATCCACTTCTCCCCTTGGAAACTGAACACCCCTTGGGTTGGTTGGGGAGGAGGGCACTACTATCTCTTTACAAAACTGGCCGATGAAATTTTCCATGCTGAAGTTTCCACTTCTGCCTTAGCAATGTCCTTTCTGTTTAGAACTTAGGCTGATCTTTTCCATTCTTTTAAAGATGTGAAAGGCAATGTTTTCCAGAAAACAGTCTTAACATTTTCATAGGATTACACTTAATTATTTGCACTTCCCTTTTTTACTTTTATATTTTTATTTCTTTGCCTTTGATAGTCCAAAGCTTACTTTGAATGTCTCCTGCGTGATGGGCTCTAAGCACAAGGCCCCGAGCATGAATAAAGCGAGGCCCCTGTGTTCAATGGACTCACAGGGAGACAGACACGTAAACAAGGCCACTGTCGCAGCAGCGTGTCCCGGGGAGGAGCCAGACAAAAAAAAAAAAAAAAAAAAAAAAAAAAAAAAAAAAAAAAAAAAAAAAACAAAACAAAAAAAAAAAAAAAAAAAAAAAAAAAAAAAAAAAACAGAAATAATGAGCATTGTGTAGCCCAGAGGAGTCCACTTTCTCACACACCACCTCATCTGAGCCTCACAGCAGCTACGATTTAGGGCAGGCAAGCCCTCCGTTAGCAGCCAGTGGGGCCCCATGGAGACCAGAGATGCCGCTTGTCCGAAAGACAGAGCAGGAACAGACAACCAGGTTTTAGGACTGTGCGTCCGACTCTGGCCCACAGCACGTTCATAGCCCCTGACTTACACCGGAGTTAAAAGGTTGGGTGTGAGCTTTCACTCCTATTCCATCTATCTATCTTTTAGGAGTCTGAAAAAGTGTGTGGAGGAGGGAAATGTTCTCCCTACATAGGTTTTGAATTTGCTACACAACCCTCCCAGGTGGTCCAGAGACTATGAGAGAGAAGGCAAAGTAAACAGTAAGCTATCCACCACTTACTAGAACTTTCTTTTGTCAGAAACCCCTGCCGGGAACCTTTGGTACTTAATCTTCTTCGCTGGAAGCTCAGGTTCACGGTCCAGGGTGCGGAATGCGGGCACCCACCTGAATTTGTTAGCATTTTCATGGTTTTCAAATGCCACTGTGTACTAAGGATTGTGCTGGAAATTCTAATGTGTCATTTTAACTGACACACGTGCACATACACACACACACACACAAACACACACTGCGAGGTGTTGGGACCCTCCTTTCTCAAGTGGAAAACCCAGTGCACAGAAAATCTAACCCTTTTCATCTGTTGTGAACATCTCATTGGTCTGACTGGCCAGGAGCTACGAGTCAGGCCGGGCAGAGCATGGTGAATGCCTTGTTAGTAACGCATTCTACACTGTAGAATCCCTCACGCATCTAGCGTGACTTCTGCTTAACTCTGCACAACCACGGTGCTTTTTTTTCATCTCTTCGGCTGATCCACACCCTTTTCAGAAGCCCCTATTCCATGACTGTATTCACTGGCCTGAGGACAGATATTCGAGTGTCCTCTTTCTGGAACTATTTGGATCGTTTACACCTGCAGTTGAGTTTTTCTCTTGGAAGCACTTAGACCCACTGATCCCTTAAATATTTACATGACTTCTGACCCTTTTCTAAATGGAAAGATGATTCTGTCTGGATCCCAAAGAGCTCTGGAAATAATTGCAGTGATATCAGCTTGGCCGGTATGATCCAGTGTTACAGATCAATATCAGAAAATCGCCAACAGCACTTTCAACCATTTAGATCTCTGTTGCAAATTCTCCCTGTATTCTGCACAGCCCCTTACATACCGTTCAGCACGTTAGTAATTACAAGTTACAAGGTGTATTCCCCGTAGAATGATAAAGTCTATGAAGGCGGCAAACACAGCAGGCGCTCAATAAATACTTGTTAAACTAAAGCAACTGAGGTGGACCACCATAGCTCAGCGTTTCTTTCACACTAATTCCAGCAACATAATTCCATGTCTCTGGCAGGGAGTCCTCAGGCCTCTGCCACTTTTAAAGCAGAGTTTCAGTGTTAGTAGCATGCCAAGTAGAAGCCAAAGACAGAGACGCTCTGCGTAAGGCCTGAACTAAAGGACCAGGCAGGGACAGAGCCCCAGAGCAGGGCAAGGGACAAAAGCCAAGTGAAAGTGCAAGAGCCCAGAGGTGAGGGCAAGAGAGCAACCAGACATCCCCAAGTTAGCACATCATAGGAGACACCCTATCTAAAGAAGCCACTGATCAAAGGAAAGACAGTGCTATTGGCCAACCATACCAATGGTTGTATCTCTGATCAAAACACCTAGCAGAAGCACCTTAACAGAAAGAGGGTTCATTTTGACAGACACTTCCAGAGGGCTTTCAGGCCATCATGGCCAGGAAGGCACACCAGCAGGAGTGTGGATGCCAGCTATTCCCACTGTGTAGACAGGAAGCAGACAGAGCTAGACTGTACCAGGCGCAGACCGAACCTCCAAAGGCCTGCCCCTAGAGACCACTGCCACCAGTTGGAAGGCTCCGACAGCCTCTCCAACTATGGACCAAGCTCTTATACATGGCCTGTGGGGGACTTGACACATTCCAACCATAACACTAACCCTGCCTGGAAATGTCTCAATGAGATGAGAACACAGGAGCAACTCTGCCACTCAGGTGCCATTCATTGTCACAAACTCAGTCAAAGAAATGACACCCACTCTTGTTTGTCCCTGAAGGAAACGAAGGTACTTCAGTAATGATTCATATCTATTTTCTCTGTCTCTCTCTGTCTCTCTGTCTCTGTCTCTCTCTCTCTCTCTCTCTCTCTCTCTCTCTCTCTCTCTCTCTCTCTCTCTCTCTCTCCTTTGAAGGCACTATAAGCTTCAGAAGGACATTTTCCCCCTTAGGAACAATTGCATCTGGCTAAAGCTCAAATATATGTGAGAATCTGACCACCTGGAAAAAAATCTAGGCTTTTCAATTAGACAAATGGCCGGAAGACATTTACAGCAAACTGTAGATTTACAGGTTTACAGTGAGCTACAGACTAAAAACACCTTCACCAATGGTGGAAAGAGGATAGCGGGCCACAACCTCTTAAGGCTGTCTTATATTGCAGAGGAAAAATGATTTCGGCTCACATCTGATAATCTGTCATGAAGGGAAGTGAAAGTAGGAACTAAAGGCGGACCCTGAAGACAAACACTAAAGCAGAGGCCATGGAGGAACTCTGCTTACGAACTTGCCAGCTGGCTTTCTCTTACATCCCAGGGCACACGAGCCCTCCCACATCAATCATCAATCAGGAAAATGCCCACACAAACTTACCTATACGCCAGACTGATGGAGACTTTTCTCAATGGAGGTTCCTTCTTCCCAGATGACTCTAGCTTGTGTCAAGCTGACAAAAATACTGAGCAGCACAGGAGGAAAGAGGGGATCAGGAACCCCAAGAGCACCAGCAATGACTCGAGGAGCCCACAGGAGCAAAGAGGGGATCAGGAACCCCAAGAGCACCAGCAACGACTTGAGGAACCCACAGGAGCAAAGAGGCAATCAGGAACCCCAAGAGCACCAGCAACAACTTGAGGAGCCCACAGACAGCGCAACGGGAAAGGGGTGATGTCCGGAGAAGAGCAGCCAGTGGTGAAGTTGAGGGGCTGACAGAAATGATCATTTTCCTCAGGTAAAGCTGTCCTTTGAAGGTTCCCTGCCAGGAACAGGAACTGAGGGCTAGGGACCAGGAGGGAAGTGAGGCTGGAAGAGGCAGGGAAGAGGGACATTCAAGCTGGAAGTGGCTGTGATAGCTGTGGGTGTGGAGGCCATTCCTAATGAGAAAGCTCAGTTTTACATACATTTTGTCTTTAAAATATGCAGAGAGCTGGGTCAGAAGTGGACAAGACAAGCCCTACACCACTATAGAGCAGGTCCTAGCCCCCTTTGACACCCCCTAAGAGGCCCACCCAAATGGACAAGGCCCTCACCTGAGCATCAAGCTGTGCTCTATTTTAAGCCCTAGGCTTGCATCCCTATCTATCAGATTTATTTTTATAATATAAGTTGGCATTAAAGATCTTTTTTCTGCTACATACAGATAGGAAGCAGATTTAAGAGAGGAGAGACATGAGGTTAGGAAGAAAGATACTGAATGCTTGTAGTAGTTACCTCAAGAGTGGCTTCTAGACTGTTCTGCTTCTTTCTCTATTTTTCTTTATTTCCAAAACTTTTGAAATGGTGAATGTGTAAGACACCCACAATCACAAATGAGGTTATAAAAGCTGTGGCTTTTGTGGTCACTCTGTTTGTAACAGCAGTAGTCATACTATCTAGAACACACGGACAAGTCCAGTAGCCACTGACAAACAAGTGGAGAAACAAAATGTCATCTGCCTGGATCATGGAAAGAAAGCCAGCCTTTAAAAGTAGGAAAAGTCAGGGTCTGAGACACGGCTCGGCAGGTGAAGGTTCTGCCACCAAGAACCCACATGACATCCAACGGAAGGAAAAAATTAACTCAGACTAGCTGTCCTCTGACCTCCACGTGCATCCACATGGCACACACATGCCTCTACCCTACACGCATAAATATAGACACATATATACATGCATGCATATATAAGTGGAATTTAAGTTTTTTAAATAAAAAGGTTAAAGCAAGAAAATTCTGATGACTGCTACAACATAGATGTGTGTTTCGACACTGAGGAAATAAGTTGAGCCTATCCTCATTGCACGCTCTCCACTGCTAAAGACCCGTGGACCTGCAGGCTGGAGAGCTCCTCAGTCCCCCAGCACAGACTCCCACTCCCGTCCTCCCACACACACCTAAGGCCTCAGCATTTCCCAAGTGCCCAGGCCCTTTCGCAGCCCTCATACCTTGTGCCCATTTTATTCTCACTTCATAAAATGCCTTCCACCATCCAGAGAGCTTCTCCTTACCCTTCAAACCCCCACCCAAAAAGTCTTGCTTCTATAATAACGTCCCCAGTTTCCCTGAGCATCTCCTTAACTCCTTTTCAGAATTTCCAAAAGGATCCAACACACTTAGCACATTATCTATCATTGCTTTGTCCATGTTTAAAACTGACTTTCTAGAAAACCAGGAAAGAGGGGCATGAGAAATACATTTCTTTCCTTTCCATGCTCCAATCTCACATGCATTAAGAATTTAACTAATAGACTATATTCAGTTTCCTGAAGCATCCCACAAGTAACCACCTAAGCACATATTAGACGGCTCTTCATGGATGCAGAAGTCCCACCTCTAGACCCCCTGTCTTTTTTTTTTTTTTTTTTTTTTTTTTTGAGGCAGGATTTCTCTTTGGAGCCTGTCCTGGAACTAACACTTGTAGACCAGGCTAGTCTCAAACTCACAGAAATCCACCTGCCTCTGTCTCCCAGTGCTGGGATTAAAGGCGCGTGCCACCACTGCCCGGCTAGACCCTCCGCCTTATCTCTCAGCTGTGCTGAGGGAAGCCTGGATCTGCCTCACCCTGGAGATGTAATCTGTGTAATCACAGAGTCCATCACACAGATTCCTGCACTCAAGCAGTCCACAAACACAGCAAGCGCCTCTCAGACACCAGGAGAAGCTCTGCGTGCCAGACACACAAACAAGACAAGAGACGCCAAAGTTCTGCGTTTGCTTGCCTCCAATGTGCCATCCCCCTGACTCAGCCTTTTAAGGCTGGAAAGACAAGCATGGCTACTGAAGGCAGCCTTCAGCTTCATTCTGGGAGCCTTAGCTCAAGAACAGAGAACAAATAAATACAGGGGGGAAGTCACCCTGTAGTCCAAGTGCTAGAGAATTCAAGTCAGCTGATCAGTGAAGAGCTACTGCATGGCTATTGTCCAATTGTCCAGTCTGGAGGTGACACACAACCAGAGAGTTGAATACCAAAGAGCCAAGCACGTGGCTATCCAGAGAAAGGGCA
Source organism: Alexandromys fortis (assembly GCF_014885135.2). Lineage (NCBI taxonomy): Eukaryota > Metazoa > Chordata > Mammalia > Rodentia > Cricetidae > Alexandromys > Alexandromys fortis. The sequence goes on from NW_026067943.1 coordinate 2,603,480, forward strand.
TTCTGGAAAGAGGGGAAATTGGAGAAGTTGCAGAATCAGCAGAGACCCAGAGGGCAGACAGGCAAGGGAAGAAGCAAGAATACCACGGTTTTGTAAATCCAGTCTAGGGTCCTCAGTGAGAGACTCTGTGGGACACTACTCAGGGGCTTTACACAGAGGTCATAGACACCACTCTAAGGACATCTGTTAGATGCTCTGGGGAAAACAGGCCATGGGGACAAGGAAAGTATGGCTCTCAACTGAGGGCAAGTTCGTCCCCTGGAAGTCATTTAGTAATATCTGGAGAAATGTTTGGTTGTCAGAAATTAGGGCAGGTTGGCCACCAATATAGAACAGGCAGAAGACACGTTATACAGCTAAACTCCTCAACCAAGAAAGACTCAGGTCACAATGCTGCATGAGATGATCAAGCCTCACAGGATACTCCAGTCAGGACTTGATTATAACTCTAAATTTTCTTTAGGTCCCCATAAAATTATCAGCACCCCCAACCAACCAGAAGTAGCCTGGAATACTACGCCCACATTCCCAAAAAAATGGACTATGGATATTTTCCTTTGTTTAAAAAAAAAGAGGGGGAAGTGGTGTGGGACAATCATCTATATTCTGTCAATTATATTTTATATAAGTAAAATATAATTCCTGGTTGGCTGATAGCCAGGCAGGAAGTTTAGGCGGGAAAACCAGACAGGAAGTAGAGGTGGGGCAATAAGAACAGGAGTATTCTGGGAAGAAGGAAGCTCCTTCTGCAGTCCTGCCCAGACCACAGAAGAAGCAGGATGTGACCTACCCGGCTGAAAAAGGTACCAAGCCATGTGGCTAACATGGATAAGGATAATGGGTTAATATACATTATAAGAGCTAATACGAAGCCTGAGCTAATGGGCCACTCAGTTTATAAGTTATTGAGACCTCTCTGTGATTTTCTTTGGGACTTACTGACTGTGGAAACTGGGCAGGACGGAAACCCCAACTAGCAGGCCCTCATGTTACATCATAACATCCATGAGAATCCATGAATTTGGAGGTTGTTGCCTAGTCCCAGCAAGAGCTAATCGATATCACACTGTGGCAGTGGAGATGGAGAAGGAAAGTCCCATGTGCTGAATTACAAAGGTTCCTTACATGTTTCCTTAGGCTACTCCAGCCCTTCTCAAGTCACAGCACATTCCATATTCAACTGACTCAGGGACAGTGTGGAGAAAGAGCCATTCTGGCCGTTGGGCTTTCAAATGCTTAGTCCTTAGGATGCAAAGTAAGAATGTGAGTCAGCCAGAGATGTAGCTCAGTTAGTACGGTGTTTGCTTAGCATATATGAGACCCTAGGTTCAACAAGACCAAGAATATATGAATGAATATTGATAACAGCTTTAAGTGGTCTGAAGAGACTCTAGACTTAGGGGTTAAGAGTGGTTACTACTCTTGCACAGGAACCAAGTTCAGTCCCCAGCACTCCTATCAGGTGGCTCACAACTGCCTGGAACTCATGGTTCAGGGGGTCTGACACCCTCTTCTAGACTCCTCAGACTCCTGCACACACACACACACACACACACACACACATAAATCTTTTAAAAAGGAAGTCTGATCTCATGACATGATGATATCACATTTTCCTCTTGCTCTATGCTATGTACATCCATGCATATGCACATGCATGTACAAGCAGGCACACACATGCAGATAAAGACTTCCCATGCCAAAAAAGAGAATAAGTAAAATAATGTGAATATAAATGTCACAGGTCTATAAGGAAAAAAAAATTCTGTTCTCTGCTCCACCCATCACAAGGGAGGGAAGGTGTCATAGTTACCAAACAGATTCATGGGAACTGAAGAGAGACAAGATTTCTGTTAGAGCAAAGACCAAGGTTCAAAGGGACAATCAAGATGGGCTAGGGGCAATAGTTCAGAGTCAGTATGTGTGGGAATGGCATGATGCCCCCAGTCCTGTATATTACAAATACAGTGTGGTAGTTTGAATATAACTAATCCCATAGCTCATGGGGAGCAGCACTATTAGGAGGTGTGGCTTTGTTGAAGGAAGTATGTCACTGAGGGGGTGGGCTTTGAGGCCTCATACATGCCCAAGCCATACCTGAGTCTACTTTCTGTTACCTTCTGATCAAGATGCAGCCAGCACCATGTCTGCCTGCATACTGCCATGTTCCCTGCCATCATGATAATGGACTAAATCTCTGAAACAGTAAGTCGCCACCTCAATTAAATGTTTTCTTTTACAGGAGTAGCCATGGTCATGGTGTCACTTCACAGGGATAGAAATCCTAACAAATACAGAAGCTGAGATTTCCTCTGCGCTCCCCAATATGCCCCCCAAAGGGAGAAGCACAACAGGAAGTGTGGCATTGTTGAAATAGGTGTGGCCTTGTTGAAGGAAGTGTGTCAATATGCGGGCGGGCTTTGAGGTCTCCTTTGTTCAAGTTACTCCCAGTGAAACAGTTCACGTACTGCTGCTGTCTGATCAAGATGGAGCCAGCACCAACCCTGCCTGTGCACTACCATGCTCCCCACCATGACGATAATGGACTGAAACTGTAGGCAAGGTACCCCAGTTAAATATTTAACTTTATAAGAGTTGTCTCTTTGCAGCAATAGAAACTCTAGCTAAGAGAGTTTTCAAACAGATTCATGGGAACTGAAAAGAGACAAGATTTCTGTTAAAGCAGAAACCAAGGCTCATAGGGACAACCAAGATGGGCCAAAGTCAGGATACATGCAAACGACATAACGGTCCCCACCCCAATCCCTGCATATTACATACAAGAGGATGAGGAAAGGGGACACACAAGGGACAAAGAATGACTAACCACTGAAGACTCAGTAAGAAAAATGACACTCCAGTTCTGCAGCTGCCAAACTCGACTGATAGCAAATTACAGCCCGTGGTTCACAAACACCCTGGCCTGCTCACGTTCCTCTGGATCTTGGATCACCATCCCAGAAGAAACAGTAGAGAGGCCCCAAGTTGGCCCAGATTTATCTCTGTCACTACCCAGCAAAACAGAGACAAGAAATGGAAACCAAGTAACAGAAAGAGAAGAAAGGGTCTTTCTTGTGTCTCTGGGTCGTGGCCAAGGTTGGCTCATTCAGAGCTGCAGGAGTCATGGGCTCCTCCGTTTTTATCTGCACTGTTATCGCTGGGCACAGAACAGACAATTCCAGTGGGCAGTGTGAGATCCACTCGAGGAGCCTTGAACACCCTCTACCCTCGTGCATACATACCCCGCTGTCACACCCAGACTGTTGGATCAGTAGCTGACCATTCTGCCATGTGATTGAATCAGTAGTTGAGTTTTCTACCGTTGGAAATGTCAAAACTCACACGTTCTAAGTGACCACAAGGCAACATGCTGACATTACTTAGCAGAACTGGGTGGGCATTTGTTTCCCTGTGTCCATCTTCAAACTGCCTCCTGAGAAAAGCACTTAAAGGAATCGGGGAATGGGGTAATGGGCAAAAAGAAAAGACATGGATAATTCATGAGTGGTGAGGGCTGGCGTGTTTCATACCATGAACCAAAGAAGGATCTTGCAAGCTAGCTGGGGAACGAGGCTTTCAGGGTGAACAAAGTTTGGGAAGACTGGCCTGACTCTACAGTTCATGCCCAGCACTGCCAAGACTGTCTGAAGCCCTGGGGAAACAGGTCACTTTCTCTAGTTTATCCTAGAATTTTCGAGACCTATTGGAGCATCCAGCTATTTTCTTTCACCCAAAACCTCTTCCATCCAATTTCATCTGATACACTTCAGGAAACAGTACCCTAAACACAAGCTGGTAGGATGAGTCAACAAATTAGAACATAACCCAAAGCCCAGTTCCTGGCCAGCCAAGAGACTCCACAGAAAAACCAATAAGCTATCAGGAATGAGTCACTTCCCAGTGAACCGGAGGCTGGGACCCCACTTCCTGGGTTCTGTCTGAGGCTACAGGTTCTTCAGCTCAGCACCTTAGAGACAACAGCACTGTCCCCTTCCCAGCAGCTACTTCAGGAGCCCCAATCTCTCCAATCACCCCCATCCTACCCACCCTCCCATCATCTTTCCAAAGTACCTTGCAACTCTGTCACCCCAAGTACCCACTTCCCACCAGAGCGATGCACCCACTGACATGCACTCAGTTGCTCCGAAGAGGGCTGGCACTAACTAGGCCACAGCACTGAACCAGGCCCACTCTGCCCAGACTCTCTCTAAAGGAACCCCCGGGTTCCAATACCATGTTGCCTCCACCTGCATTTTTGTCTTCCTATGCCATTGGAAGTTGGAAAGATTCCTTTCCAAACCTGGTTTTGCCGTGGGTCCCTGAGACATCTAAGGCAACTGATTTCATTTCTCTAAACTTCAGCTCTTCATCTAGAAAAGCAGTGAGTCTCTTGCAGAGGTAAACAGGTTACAAAACAAGAGAAAAACACAAATTGCCTCCCTCCAACTAGGTAAAGTTATATAGCCCAAAGCAAGGCATGTAACAGCCCTGAGAGGATGAATGAAGGAGCTACCTGGAGAATCATCACTAATCTATAACCTCTGATAGGGAAAAAACATTTCAGGAAATGGCCAACATAGACCCTTGGATCCATGGATGGCTGGCTAGAAGGAGCACTTCCCAGACTGCACCCCATTAGAACTCGTCGAAGACCCACTGACTTCCAAAACACCCTTCACCAAAGTTCCACTAACAACCACCAGAGATAAAGTAAGAAACTCAGCACACAGTAAAGTGTCTCCTCTCAATGGAACAGGAAGAATGACATTCTAGACCAAGGGTTTGTGTCCTCTAAAATGCTTATAAGAGCCCCACACCCACACCCAATATGGTGTCACTGAGAGGGGGCACAGATTGTGGCTACCTCCAGATGTGACTGTTCCCCTAAAAGAAGGAAGACACTTTATCACTGTGAATTCTGAAGGAAGGCCAGTGATGGCACAACAGGAATGCAGCTATCGACAAGTCAGGAAGTGGTCTCTCACCAGAAACCGAATCTGCTGCCACCTTGATCTTGGAATCGCCAGCCTCCTGAACTGGGAGAAAGAGGGAAGAGCCACGCAGCTGGTGTGTTCTGCTGAAGCAGTCCAGGCTAAGGGAGGTGGCAAAACAAACACTTCCCAGCCACTCTCAACCAATTGTACACTAAGTACCCTGAAGAAACAGAGATGGCTACCTGCATTTTGCCCTTGGGAGTTCATGGATGAGGGCTAAATGCTAGATTTGGATGAAGAGTAACGGTGCTAAGGGTAGAGAGGCAGATGGAAGGAACTACTAATACCGCCTAGGAGAGCTGGGAAGGCAGCCTATGTCGAGGATGGCCATCTGAGCAGACTTTGAAGAGGGATGGCGGTTGGACAAAGTGGAGGCAATGAAAGGAGAGCAAAGGCACGCATAGGAAGAGGATGGTGGGAGGAGAGGAGTATGGAGGACCTGGGGGGAGGAGGAGACTTCTAGAGTGTTGTAAGACCGCCGGCTTATCTTAGAGGAAACCACAAAGATGAAGGAGGATGTTGGCTGCTGCTCCACTCCACGTTTTTATGGACTTCAACTTAAAGGCCACCTTGGCCCTTATTCCATCAATATGCTTGGTTAGACAGGGTAGAATTTTTAAAAGTTGGGCCACTGTTTAAGCAACTAAGAGATTTTGTTTCAGTTCAGCTTTCCTTCTAACAGTGGGAGAATTGCCCACCGTGGACTCACATTCCAGCCAGGCAATGACAAGCTGGAGCACACAATGCTTGCCCCGCTTGAACTGCCCTTCTGACCACTGTCCCCACCATTCCCCACAGTTCCCCCATCCAGTGTGCTGCACCTGCATCCTAAGGAAGCTCCAGCCCTCCTAAGGATCATATAGGAAGCTCTCTACAAGACCAAGCTCATACTGACACTCAGTAAGGTTGTACTGTGGTATCGTGGGCCTTTCAATTTTCTTCTCTTTTTTTTTTACTATCATTTCCCAAGGAAGTCTTAGAAGATAAATTAAATATTGTACTATATACATACATATGTATGTATATATGTATATAGTACACTATTTAATATGTATTATATATCTATTCATGAAATTCCACACAAGACTTAAGGACACAGTCGACAGTCAATGTTTGTTGAATGAATACATGAACAAATGAGTAATACCCACTCCTGCATGCTTATCCTCTATGCTAGCTTTTCTTACCCAATTTTTTTTCACTTTTACTATTAAAAAGTTATCCTAAAACAAATATGAATATCCCTGGAGTCAGTCAGAGAGCTCCTGTTTCACTGTCTACTGGGCTGAAATGGAAACAGGAATGCCATGAGCGAATGTGGAACAGACCATTATGTCTGGCAGTGAGATCAATTAGCGCTCAGGGTATGGAGGATGCAGCAGATAAGATCCCCAAATGCTATCAGTGATCTCCAAGGGAACTGCGGAGGACAGGAGGGATGCCAAGAGGCTGGAGACAGGCAAATGTTCTGATTGTCAGAAAGGGAACGGAGTGAGAGCCTGCCAGTTTCCAGATCAAGAATGTAATTTCACTCTCAGGCAAGGTTCACAAGCAGATTGTCAAGCAGATTATAAGGGACAGCGAGAAGAAGTGATGTCTGCTTGGAGCCAGCGTGGGAGAACCAAGAACAAGTCAGCGCAGATTCACTGCATTCCTAGCAAGACCCCCTAGACTAGAGGAGCAGACGTGCATGGTGTAACCGGTGAAGGGCAAAGTGCTAAAGGACACCTAGGATTTACTGGTAGAGTATAACAGCCAGCAGAAGGGGGGGGGGGGCGGGAGTTGTCTTTCTTCTACCATATTGACCAAGTATTAATAGTTAAATCTTTGGGGCATCTTCTCGGCAAAACCTCTTTGAAAATGTGACGCTTTCCTGCAAGTTACTGACATGGACAGAAAACTGAAAGATGTGGGTGGGCTTAAAAATGGCAGCAAACGGTTGCACTCAAGTATGGCTGTGCATTGGGACAGGGTGTGTGCCCTCGGGTCTACCATAACTGTCGTCACCCTTTCTCCTGCTGTCCATAAGGTGTGCCACTGTCTCAAATCATCTTCATTCTGCCCTCCAGGCACCCAAGGCATTGGGATTTGCAGCCCACGAAGCAGTGGATGGAAGGAAAGTGAAGGACTGGTAGGCGGCTCTGTTGGCAGCTTCGCATAGGGCACAGGAAGCCCTGGGTTCAATCCCCAGTATAGCTTCTATAAACCCAGCATGCTGATGCATTCCAGTAAACCCAGTACTTAAGAGGCAGGAGTATCAGGAGTTCAAACTCATCCTTGGCTACAAAGTGCAAGGCTGTCCTGGGGTACATGAGAAATTCCTCACAACACCCAAATACACAAATGACGCAAAGAAGACAGGAAATTGTAGTAGGCCTTGTTACCAAAGCAAATAAGGTTAGCTACAGTCAGTGGCACAACCAGAGGCTCCCAACACCCAACTGTATGGGCAGTTACGGAAAAGTGTCTATCCTATCCTAAGAAGTCCTCATGAAGAAGAAATTATAGAACCAATGGGTGGGTGATGCCATCGAAGAAAAAAAATTCCATGAGCCAGAGCTGTCCAAATATAAAGTATGTGGGCCTGGAAGATGCCGACTTTTCCATCCCTGGGATATGCAAGCACAAGTATGCAATCAGAGCGATTGACTCAGGTATCTGGGGAGACAAGAGAAGGCTTGAATCTCAAATGTTGACAACGGAAATGCTGTATGAAAGTGTCCGTCCTTTGTCAAGTCAGCAAAGGCCTTGCTCAGAGACAAAACGGAGAAAGCCAACAGAGAACTCAATATTGTTTTTGAAAAACCGTTAAGTTCCCCTCACGAAATCCACAGTCTAGGCGACTTGTTTAATGAAGCAGGCTGGTTGTACCAACCTGGCCAAATGCCAGGAAGAAAGTAACTGGCATCCAGCATTATTTCTGCTCATCGGTCAAACATTCCTCAGAGACAAGCCACAGAGCAGAGGGAAGAAAATCAGAGGGGAAACAATGGGATGCCATCAAGAGGCTGCCAGTTCCAGCACAAGGCTGCCATCTGCTACTGACATCAATCCTTCAAGGGGCTGTGTCAGCCAAACAATGTCCCAGGGACACCAAGCCTGGGAAGATAACGGCCTTGCGACCTTGGGTAAGTCACGGAACACTGCCAGGCTCAGCTCCTATCTCTGAGCTGGATTCACACTAACCCTTCTGCACACCACGCAGGCCAAGAGCAGTGATGTCTGTAACTGAGCCCCAGAAGCTGGAGATCCCTGGGCGCATCAATCCTACGACAGTGATTAACAAACACGGCTGTGGATGGAACCCAAGGCCCGGAACACGCTAGGCAAGTGCTCTACCACTGAGCTACACGCCAGGCCAACACATCAAACGTCGTCAGAAAGATTTGAAAGGGCTTCAGGTGCAGCAGTCCTACAAACTACATCTTCAGGATGCCAGCTAGAGAAAAAAAAAATTTTTTTAACTAAACCAAAGAGACCAGATCTTTCGGACCAATTTCCCAAAGAAATTCATTATCATTGCCTGGTATTTGCTGGTTAGTCATTAAAATAAAGGTGAAAGGTGAAAAGAAGTAAATTATCTGGAGCAACTGATGCTCTGTGGGACCTCAGGAAAGGCCGACTGGCGCGGTGGCAGCAACCCTTCCAAGCGGAGATAGGCAGATTTCCTACCAAGACGAACTGTCCAAACATCCCCTTCTCGTCTCTGTCACCACGTTTTTCTGTTTTAATTTTAAATGTTTAATTTTTAAATTTTAAATGCTTAATTTAAAAAAAACAGTCAAGAGTTTCTCCAAAAATATATAAACTCCTTAAAAAGTAGATAGACGAAATTGAAAATCAGCTTTTGTTCCAAGCAGTTGTGTGAATTCCGATCTCTGGCAGCTAAAGGACTTGTTTTGAAATTGTCAGCCAGGCTGAGACACTGACTGCTTCTGACAGTGAGCTAAAAACTAAGGAGGAGGTCAGAGAAGAGGAAAGATTTCTCTTCCTTTCGCCCTGGGACCCACCCAGGGGCCTTCAGCATGCTTGTCTGACCCAAAGCTAAAAGACAAGGAAAAACGTCAAGCCCCTACCCCACCCCCACCCCACGCCTGCTCCCCTTTCAAAGCCCTCCCCAATATCTGAAGGGTGAAAGCAGCAGGGACAGGCAGCCTGAGGCCCCTGACTTCCTGGGGTGTGGAACCCTCAGGCAGCACTAGTAACAGGCGTGGCATCCTCAGGTCACAAGAACCTCAAAGCAGCATCTACACAGCCTCCAAGCCAGGCCTCCACACCCACTGGAGATGGATTTTGCCCACTCCATGTGAAACCACAACACACCCTGTGTCGCAGCAAGAAGAACCAGGGACCAGAATGAAAATGGGTGCTGAGAGCCACAGCAGGGACTTCTCTCAGGGCACAGGCTCCGCAAAGAGGAAGCAGGGCAAGGAGCCTTCAGCTCTCCCCGCTGAAGCTGTGCTTGGAAAGCCCACCATCTGGCCCGAGGGCGGATGCTGCCTGCCTGCATTGAGCGGTACAACCGCAGCCCTTCTCTTGCTCAGCTAGCATGGATTTAGGGAGCGGCTTCTGCAAGAAGTGTGGGTTCTGTGCCACCAAAGCTGGAATCAGCACCCGAAGGTCATCTCGCTCTCCCAAGCAGGCGGACTTTCTCCAGAACCATGGGAGCCAGGCAACACCTACCAGTCCAAACTGTACACTGAGGTGTTGGCTTTGAACCAAAGCTGATGACCCGAAACAACCGCGTACAGAAGGACCGGGCTGTACAGCAGCGGATAATCTATCTTCTGCACAGAACTCTCGCTTTATGCCTAAATGCCTGCATTAGTCTGGATCAATATGTCCCATAACAGTTAATCCATGGCAACTCAGACCAGGCAAGACACGCCGCTGACAAAGAAGGGCTGCTTAAGGATGCGGTGCCCCCCACAGCCTATACGCGTGCATTTGAATTTCAGCCCAGAGAAGGCAGCAGAGGCAGAAACAACCACCCACAAAAGCCCAAAAAAAAAGGGGGGTGGGGAGAGCAGATCAGAAAATATATACATAAATAGCAAAGGGCTTTCACAGTGGTAGTGACGGGGAGGAGGCCTGGACTGTCAAAATGGCCTTAGAGTGACAGATCACTGCCAAGCTGATGGAGTGCCGGTGACACTCCTAAAGTCAGCCGTAGGATCTTCCCCACACACCTGCAATGCAGAGATTTCTGCCCTTTCTGTAATTCACGCTCCCAGCCCAGGCGCTATCTGCAGTGGGAGCCAGTCTGGACTTGTGCAGCCGCCGCTCTTCCCCCTTACAATAAGATTATTGCAGCAGAGCAACTTCTCACCAAGGCCAGGAGGCAAAGGAGGAGACGGAGGAGGGAGAGCCGAGGGAAGGGAGGGAGGGCAAAGTCCCTCGGCCCCGCGCTCACCTTTTATTTGGGCTTCATATTCGGCAATGATCTCTTTGTCTTTCTTGAACTTAGTTTGAGATGACATCTTCCGATGTGGCAAAAGAAAAAAAAAACCTGACAGGCTGTTTGATTTATTTCTCCTTTTCTTTCCAAGTCCTCTCCCAAGCCTGGGTAATCACACAGCGATAGTCGATTTCACAGGTTTCGAGGCTAATCTCTTTCGCTTGGCTGCAGAGCTGGGTAGAAATCCTTCTTCAGGGAGGAAAATGCTCTCTGCTGGCAGGGAAATGGCTCTGGTGGCTTTCTCTGGTCAGCTCCTCTTGCAAAAGGAGAAATCACCCTGGGAGTACCATAACCTGCCCCAGATTTCCAGGATTTTTCTTCCAAAATAATAATAATAATAGCAGCCAAGAGCACGCGCACACACACACACAAACACTCACGAGTGCACACTCACCCGGACACGCTTCCACGAAATTGTGCTGTGCACACACCCATCCACACCACAAGCGCACACATACACACACACGCACACACACACACACACCCTCACTCACACACCCTCACTCACACACACACACCACATACACCCGCTTGCTCACTCATACACACACATCCACAAGAGGCGCGGCGCCTCCTGGGTCGTGTGGCCAGCCTCCGGTTCGCTTTGGAAGGCTCTGCTAAGGAGATGGTCAGGTTGCCAAAGGACCAGTCATCTCTCATCCTCCCTCCGGTCGGTCGGCGCCTCGGGTCTGCTGTCCGGTGAGGATCAAAGCCAGGAGAGGGAGATGGAAGTTTTCCGGCTGTAGTGTGTTAGCTCGCCGGACCCAGGGATGGACTGCTCACCCAGCAGGGCTGGTGGAGCTCTCCTCCACCGCCCTCGTCACTAGACTCCGCCTCCCGGATTTTATAACAACTGACACATTGTAGCCTACAGGAGAGCTGAACTGGCTGCAAGCAAAAAAAGGGGAAGAAACGTTTCACAAAAGGAAGGCGGCAGGAAGGGAGAAAATCAGGTTGGGAAGGCCTGGGAGGCTCCCGCAAACTCCAGCTAGTAGTAGTTGGGCGAGAGATTTTCCTAACAAACACTGGAAGATTCTTTTTTTTGCGTGATGAAAATCAATCCAAGCCCTCAAGCCATCAGCTATATGACAAGTTGCCACTCCGCCTGAGACTCTAGCAGGGGGCCTGATACATGCGGGGGGGGGGGCACTAATATTTTGGAAGGATCACTTGATCACAAGGACAGTGTCAGAGGTTTCAGCATTACGAAGTGGGGGGAGGGAGACAAGACTACAACCAGGCTCAGAGAGGGTGGGATGGTTGCTTGACCAATAAAATGAGCTTTCTTTGGAGACTTTTTTTTTTTTGTACACTTGCAACAGATAGATGCCAAAATCCTACTTGAGGGCCCACTAGAGTTACACACTAGAGTTACACAAGGCAAGAGGCTCCAAACCAGGGTGAGACCAGAATTAAACTGCGTTAGTGAATAATAGAATGTGGTAGAAAAATGACAAGGGCTAAGGGGAAGCAGCAACACTGCAGAGCGCGGGGTCCTGGGAACGAAAGGGGCTCTGGGGGAATTGGGTAAGAACAGAAACTTACCTTGGCCCAGTACCTGGACACATAGTAAGGCCCCTTAAGTAGTGGCCTTATGATTACCCCAGCATCCTAGAGGGTACATTCCATATAAGTACCAAAGCGAGTGTTCTCTCGCAGGTGAAAGAGTGCAGACCTAGATGGTGGGAAATTACTTACCCAGGGTCACCAGAGTTCCACCCCAGCACTAAACACTCGGTAGGAGTCTTTGGCAGTTCATTAGAAAGACCAAATCCCCTGCTGTGAGCACACTTTAAAAAGCCCAGTGACGCGTCAAACTATAGGATCGCTGACCACTGAAATTTCACAGTAAGACTGTCAGAAAGATTGTCTTGTCCCCAAGAGCTCCCTGAAGGAAACTTCTCTCGCTCTCTCAAATAGGTATCATCTTCCACTTGACTTTCTGGGGTGATCCAATGTGTGATTTGGCTTGAGCTTAGGTATGGCCAGGTTAGCCACACCAGCCCCCAAGGGATCCCCAAGGCAGACTGCAGCTCGAATGGGCCTGGAGAGCTGGGTCTTCCTCCTGTGTGAGCAGCGAGCGAGCACCAAGAGCCGCAGAGGGGAATGCACAGGATCTGCCTGAGCAGAAGTCCCAGAAGTCCACCTGGTGAATCAGCAGGCTTATTATAGCTCTTGGACCCAGAGACAAGAGGTCACAGAGTTCATAAGCAGATGCCACAGCCCACATCCTCCTGCCTCACCCTTCCCAGGAACATGCTAGGGCCCTCGTAGTGTCATTAGCGGAAGATATACTCGGAGATTAGCCTCTCTGCCTCAAGCCTAGATCCTCACAGAAGACTGGCGTTACTGTCCTATGCCCTGGAATGTGAATGAGCGACTAACCAGGTTCCTTCCTGCCTCTTCTGTGAGTCTGCAGCCTGTAAGGCCGGAGCAGGTGACTCCAACTGCTCTCTGAGCCTGCTAGGGGCAGGAGCCCAGTAAATGGCAGGTTCTAACCATGAGGAGAATTTAAAAACCACACATGCATATCGGAGACTCGCACTGCGCACCGAGCCGTGGGAATGTCCCAGGAAGCCACATGACCATGAAGCGAAATGTGTCAGATAATTCCTGTTGAACAGCAAGGTTTCTGTAAGACGGATGGTGCTATACAGTCGTCAGTCTGTGTGGAGGCCGGAAGTGGCCTCCATGCCTCCTCGGAACTTCAGCATCCTTGTCTATCAAAGGACAGTCCCACGGAGACCCAGAGCTCAGGGCTTCCCAGAGAGAGGGGAGGAAAGGCTTGTAAGGCACAGCCACACAGCCGTCACCATGCTTGTCCCAAACCTTCTGTCCCTGGGAAGAGGTGAGTGACCTAGGCAGGGCCCCAGACACTATGGCCTCATCTTGTCCCTTCTAACCTTCCCCAGAGCTCACTGGAGTCTGGGGTCACTCAACTGCCCTTCTACAACACCTCCCCCTCCCCGAAAAAAAAAAAAAAAAAAAAACGGCCATTGTTTTTTGGTGAATGGAACCAATAGCTCCCGCCAATGTTTCCTCTTCATGGATCATAACAGAAACGAGATTCTCCCCTAGATAAATCTGTAACTGAAAAAGGGCGGTGTCTCGTGGTTTTATCTGTGCCTCCCCCTAACCCCCCCCCAAAAAAAAAACAAATATTAGAATACCTCTGGGAATATCCTATTTCCCTCAGGATCATTTCCTGAAGTATTTTAGATATGCCTGAATTATGCTGAGGGGTGTGTGTATGTGTGTGTATGTGTGTGTATGTGTTGCCTGCATGTATGTCGGTGTGCCATGTACATGCCTGTTGACCAAGGAGGCCAAAAGAGCGTGTCAGTTCCCTGGAACTGGAGCTGGGGGCCACCATGTGGGTATCAGGAGCCAAAGCTGGGTTTTCTACAAGAACCACCAATACTCTGAATCGCTGCGTCATCACTCCAGCCCCCAAAGTTACTTTTTAAAAAATGATTTATTTATTCTTATTTTATGTGCACTGGTGTTTCACCTGTGTGTACATCTGTGTGGAGTGTCAGAGTCCCAGACAGTTGTGAGCTGCCATGAGGATGGTAGGATTTGAACCCAGGTCCTCTAGAAGAGCAGCTAGTGTTCTTAATCACTGAGCCATCTCTCCAACCCCTAAAAATTTACTTTTTCAATCAAGATCTCCCTCTGTATAGGGGAGAGCCCAAGCACTCCATATAGATTTTAAAGAGATGGGTCCTTATTACAACTCATTAGGTCTGGTGATACAAACATTTTTTAAATGATCTTTTTAAATTTTATTTATTTATTAGGTATACAGTGCTCTGTCTGCAGGTATGTCTGCATGACAGAATAGGGCATCAGATCTCATTATAGATGGTTGCTGGGTGTTGAACTCAGGATCTCTGGAAGAACAGCCAGTGCCCTTAACCTCTGAACCATGTCTCCAGCCCAATATAAACATTCTTGTTTTCAAGTTGGGGAAACAGAGGCACAAATCAGAGAGTCAATTTGCCCAGGAGCGCAGAGCTAGCTAGTAACTACACACACTTCGAAACTCATTGAAATGCAGCTCTGACCAATATTAAGACCAAAGGAATGAACCAAAAGAGGAATTGTGATCATAATAATGCCTATCAATTTTTACATAGCTCTTCATTCTATGATTATGTCTGTCTTAATCATTTCAAGTGCAAGTTTTCCATTAAACAAATTGGAGGTTAAAAATATAGGGAAAACATCACAATTGACCATCAGTGTGGCTTAAATTACAATCCCAGCAGGAAAACACAAAACTCATCCAACCGGTTTCTTTTCCTGGGAGGAAAAAAAAGAAAGAAAGAAAGAAAGAAAGAAAGAAAGAAAGAAAGAAAGAAAGAAAGGGGGCAGGGTGCTGCCTTTGAAGGAAGAGTGACCAGAACAGTTTTTGGTTTAAGGCAATGTTTCAGATCAACTAGAAACACTCCCTGCCCTCGGCTCAAGATGACTAATTCTGTGACATTTCCCACACTGCTACCAGCTAAGGCATCTACAGTCAGTTCAGAGGAGAATGCTGGCCCTCAATCTTGGCTCTGCAAAATGGAAGCAGCATACATAACTCAGCCACTGGTGATAATGGGACTGTGGGCGTAGCTCAGAGGCGGAGTGTTTGCCTAGTGTGTGCAAGCCCTGGGCTCAATGCCCGCAACACACACATATGCACACACACATACACACACACGCACACATGCACGCATACACAAACACATGCACACATGCACACACACACACGACAGCATACCCTGCTTGTACATACACTGCATATTATTCTAGAAAGTTCTTTGCCTTCACGTCTTACGTGGTCCTGCAGTGACCCTGGGAGCAAAGAGGGCTGTTCCACATCTCTGTCCTGCTGATAGAAACACGTGAAAACTTTGATGAGGGAATTATTCTGTAACACAAATATAAGGTTGGCCTCTCTAACTGACTCAAGAGCCAGAAAAGTCTGACAAATTCAATTCTGGAACAAATTGTTTCAAAATTCTGCCTGGCTAAACCACGGTAAGCCCCAGCAAGCCTGGGGAGCATTGCAGAGGGAGCAGGATCCTCAGAGGTTAGGAGGAATGCTGGGAAATGCTGCACTGGGGACTGGCAAGGAAGTCGCACTCAGGCCCTCACAGCTGCTGGAGTCACCTGCTTAGGCCTGCACAAGGTCAAGTCAGCCAAAACTCCCACACAGGTGGCTCTGATGATCTCCAGGCTCTGCCCTGTACCGAAGAGCTGTGTGCTGTTGATAGCTTTGAGGGGGGAAATGTTTCTCTCTCTCTCTCTCTCTCTCCCTTCCTCCCTCCCTCCCTCCCTTCCTTCCTCTCTCTCTTTTTTACCATTTTGTTTTGCTTTTTGAGACAGGGTTTCTCTGTGTAACCCTGGCTATCCTGGAACTCACTCTGTAGACCAGGCTAGCCTCAAACTCACATATTCACCTGTCTCTGCCCCCAAGTGCTGAGATTAAAGGTGTGCACCACCACCACTCATCAGATCTTTTTTTTTTTTTTTTTTTTTTTTTTTTTTTTTTTCCGAGACAGGGTTTCTCTGTGGTTTTGGAGCCTGTTCTGGAACTAGCTCTTGTAGACCAGGCTGGCCTAGAACTCACAGAGATCCGCCTGCCTCTGCCTCCTGAGTGCTGGGATTAAAGGCATGTGCCACCACCACCCGGCCTCATCAGATCTTTTTATATAAAATATAGAAGGTTTCAGTCTCTTTGGTGATGATACATTTTGGAAGTGAACAGAGGTAATGGTTACCACTCTATGAATGTGCTAAATCTTTGATTTCATACTTCAATATGGGTTTTTTTTGTAATTTTATTTTTATTTTGTTTTGTGTATGTAGGTGTTTTGCCTAAAGTATGTCTATGTACTGTGTGTGGCCTGCTATCCATAGAAGCCAGATTAGTATGTCAGATACCTTGGAATTGGAGTTGCAGATGGTTGTGAGCCACTATGTGGGTACTGGGAATTGAAGTTAGGTCCTCTGCAAGAACAGCCAGTGTTCTCAACCTCTAAGTCAGCCCTCCAGCATCTGTGGTTAATTTTCTAGATTGTGTATTATTGTTGTTATTATCTTTTTTAACAGAGTTTCTTTGTGTGTAGCCCTGGCTATTCTGGAATTCTCTTTGTAGACCAGGCTGGCCTCAATCTTACAGAGATCTGCCTGCCTCTGCCTCCGGAGTGCTGGGATTAAAGGTGTGCGCCACCACCACCACTCGGCTATATTATGTATTTTGCCACAGTAGTAAACAAACAAATCAATTCTTCAAGTGTATGAGGAAAAACACCAACAGCCTAGAGGAGAAGTCAGTGAAGGCTGTGATTGACAGTCCACAGAAGGGAACTACATATGGCTGCCACACGCTTCACTCCTGATCAGCGTCTATCGGATATGGCTAGATCCAGGGGCTTTAATGGGTCAACAAGACACTGTATCTTTCTCTAATTCTCCATCCTGTTGGGTGTCAGGTGACCCCCAGCAGCTCTAGGTTCTCTCAGCTTGGCAATCCCAGCAAGGAAGACAATTTCTTTTTCCCCAGAAATTCCTGCAAATATCCTGGGAATGTTCGATTAGCACAGGCTAGCCCTGGACCATGGCTATCATGGCTACGGGGCTGAAATGTTCTACAACAGTAAGCCTGCCCCAAGACTACAGAATACTGTCTCAAACAATCACCTTGGCCCCAGAGGTAGGGTGAGTTCCCAAAAGAGTTTCGACCAAGGTGCCATTCTAGAAGGAAAAGGATTTGTACAAATCAGCATCTTGCCACTATGGGGCACGCAGGATAGACCTGCAGTAGAAGTGGCACCCATGGCAATGACATCACCTAACGTTGATGTTTTGGAAGCCCCATCCCATCTGAAGCCACAGCTTTAACCAGGCCTGTAGGTTAGATTACTCCACTTTTCAGGTGAGGAAACTAAGGGCCAGACATTCCATAGCTAATGAAGTGGAGAGCCAGGCAGCACAGCTGATCCGCACTGATGCCCTGCCCGCCCCCCCCACACACACACACGGGCACCAGGGTACCTCTTCAAAGACACATGGATACACATTTGGAAACCCAGAGTCCTGGGCACATGCTCTGTTAAGAGGCCTGTTGTCTAAAGAAAAGGGCCATGGGGTGGAGGCTGTGGCTCAGGTGGCAGAATGCTTGCCTTCTGGGCCCAAAGCCCCAGGTTCCCTCCCCAGGTTCCTTCCCCAGGTTCCCTCCCCAGGTTCCCTCCCCAGGTTCCCTCCCCAGGTTCCCTCCCCAGCACTTCACGAAACAGAGAAGTGGTAACACAGGCCTGTAGTCTCTGTAGAGACCCGGGAGAAGGGGAAAGCCAAGGTTCGAGGCCGGCCTGCGGTAAAAAATGGGTCTTATAAAATATGGGTCTCAAGAAAGGAAAGAAGAGAGAGACACAGAGAGAGAGAGACAAAGAGAGAGCCAGCCAGGTGTGATGGTACATGCCTTTAATCTTAGCACTTGAGAAGCAAAGACAGGTGGATCTCTGTGGAATCCAAGGAAGAAGAAGGAGCTTGTGAAGCAGTGTCTAGGGAATGCTCCAGAAGCCCCATGCCTTTCCAAAAAGAACACGTTCCATTGTGTAGCCCAGATGCCCCCTTCACCATCTAAGGACTGAGCAGTCCCAGGGACAGTGGCTCACAGCTGGCTGCAGAATCCTGATTCTGACAACAGAGGAGCAGCCATTCAAACACTGGAGCTTTGGACATCACAGCCAGCAGTTCGCACCCTTCCTTCCAAAGAGGAGGAGGCATTTGGATCCCGGCAGCCAATCTGTTTGAGATCTTATCTATGCAAGCACGCCTGACCATTCCCGGGAGGAAATGTGAAATGTGGCTCTAAGAATCCCCTCATCTCTTTCCTGATCAGCCTGCTTGGAAGGAAGGAGTGATCTGCTCCTGTACAGGAGACTTCTAGAGTCTGCGGTCATGTGGGAGGGCCTGCCTAGTCCATGAATGGTTGGCTTCCCTTTCCCATGCACTCAAGCCATTTCCTGCGGTCCCGCCCTCCGCCCCCACTCCTCACCCCCTTCCCCCGCCCCCACTCTCCAACCCCCGCCCCCACTCCCCCTCCCGCCCCCATCCCCACAGACAGGGTTTCTCTGTAGCTTTGGAGCTTGTCCCAGAACTAATTCTTGTAGACCAGGCTAGCCTTGAACTCACAGAGATCTGCCTGCCTCTGCCTCCCGAGTGCTGGGATTAAAGGTGTGCGTCACCACCGCCCAGCTTCTATGGTCTATCTTTAATCACTAATCAAGATAATGTTCTGGGGCTGGTAAGATGGCACAGGGCTAAGGGCACAGAGGACCTAGGTTTGATTCCTAGTACCCACATGGTAGCTCACAACAGTCTGTAACTCCAGTCTCAGAGGATCTGGTGCCCTCTTCTGGCCTCTGTGGGCATTGCAAACAGGTGGTACACAGACACACACTCAGGCAAAATACTTGTACACTTTTTTTCTCATACACTTTCTTTAAAACCTAAAAACAAACAAAAACTGACTTGTCCCATTTGCAGCTCAGGCTGGCCTCAGACTACTGTCCTCCCTCTACCTCCCAAGTGCTGGGTTTACAGGTATATGCCACACACACCCAACAGTGGGTTTTCTTGAAACTGATGTCCTGACCATAAGT
The DNA here is from genome assembly GCF_014885135.2 of Alexandromys fortis. NCBI lineage: Eukaryota > Metazoa > Chordata > Mammalia > Rodentia > Cricetidae > Alexandromys > Alexandromys fortis. The sequence continues at coordinate 2,622,589 of NW_026067943.1, forward strand.
GTGACAGGATTTGGAGATGGGCCTGTGGAAAGAAATCAGGGTTAAGGGCTGGAGAGATGGCTCTGCGGTTAAGAGCATTGCCTGCTCTTCCAAAAGGTCCTGAGTTCAATTCCCAGCAACCACATGGTGGCTCACAACCATCTGTAATGAGGTCTGGTGCCCTCTTCTGGCCTGCAGGCATACATGTACACAGGATATTATATACATAATAAATGAATAAATACTTTTTAAAAAAGAAAGAAATCAGGGTTAAGTGAGGTCTTGAGGGGATGGAATGTGTAGTTACAGTGGGGTTAGTACTCCTGAAAGACAAAGAGACAAAGAGCCAGGAGAGAGTAATTATTCTCTCTCTCTCTCTCTCTCTCTCTCTCTCTCTCTCTCTCTGTGTGTGTGTGTGTGTGTGTGTGTGTGTGTGTGTGTGTGCGGGCACACACACACATGTATAAACAGAAGAATGAATGAGAAGGCAGTCGTCTAGAAGCCAAGAAGAGGCCCTCACCAGAGCATGACCATGCTCCCTGGTCTGTCTGCAGCCTCTTCAACTGTGGAAAATGTCCTGTTATATAAGCCATGGCCTTTGGACAGGAAACCTGGTGGTATAGGAAACACTGTAATGGGGAAGGAAACAAAGACACTGGAGAGGAAAAGCAGATAACCCAAATGATATGAGTGGGCAACTTTTATGAGTTAGTTTACTCACTCATTCAACAGGTATCTCTTAAGAACCTAGTATGGAGTAGATAATTGAAGTAAACGCACTCACAAGCCAAGCAGATGTTGTCCCTATTGACCCAGAGATCACAAGTAAACAAGCTCAACTAAATGAAAAGGCTCAGGGTGACACACAGTCACAGTAAGACCACGTAAGGGCCCACTCAGTGGAAAGAGTGCTTACCCAGCCCACAGTAAGTCCTAGGTTGGAGCCCCAGAGACAAGTAAAACTGGATGTAGTGATACACACCTATAACCCCAGATCTAGGAAGGTGGAAGAGGTTCAAGATCTACTTGAACCTGCCTTCAAAATAGCAAAGGGGGCTGGAGAGATGGCTCAGCGGTTAAGAGCACTGACTGCTCTTCCAGAGGACCCAGGTTCAATTCCCAGCACCCACGTGGCAGCTCACAACTGTCTGAAGATCCAGTTGCAGGGAATCTCACACCTTCACACAATGCACATAAAATAAAGTTATAAAAACCATAAAAAATATTAAAAAAAAAGAAGTTGAAATGTAAAGAGTTGTATGTGGCTGAGAGTTAGTACCTGTGGTAGTGGCGCTATTAGGAGGTGTGGCCTTGTTGGAGGAAGTGTGTCACTGGGGGTGGGCTTTGAGGCTTCAAATGTTCAAGCCAGGTCCTGCGTCACTCTCTCTTTCTGCTGCCTGAGGATCCAGATATAGAACTCTCAGCTCCTTCTCCAACACCATGTCTGCATGCATGCTGCCATAATTCCAGCCATGATAATGAACTAAGCCTCTGAACTGTAAGTTAGCCCAATTAGATGCTTTCTTCTCTAAGTGTTGCCATGGCCGTGGTGTCTCTTCACAGCAATAAAAACCATAAGACAGTGACCTAGCAGAGACACCATACGAATATAAGGAGGCACAGGCATGGATCCCCTACAACAATTCCTGACATGTACCATACGGTTGAAAGGCATGTCCAAGCTGCACAAACACCGACAAATGAAACCCCATGGGACTTCTACTTGGTTCTCTTCCCCACTGTCACTAAAGGCACTGCACCCCCACATCACCCTCAGCCCCCAGAGTTTGCTGCCCTGACCTTAGGTATTGGGCAGAAGCACCAGGTGCCAGGCAGCAGAGTCAATTACTCCCTCCACTGCACGCCATTCGGAGCCCAACGCCCCCCATGAGGAGGTGGCTGGTAATGAGGCCTTACCAGGCTCCGGTAAATACCGCAGCTGCTTCCTATCCAGTCATCTGGGCTTTATGGAATGTGGAAATGGCTGGGCCTCTAAATCCATGGGAGTCGTCTATCCTTCTCCTCCTCCCCTCTGTGTAATGTTGGGAGGCAGGAGGAGCAGAATAAGTCAGTGTCAGGTCAAGAGGCTGAATTAAATTAAAATGGTTTTTGGACTCAATCGCTTTAGGAAATGAAATCAGCATCAGACTGAATAAATAATGTTTTTTTTTTTGCAAGTTAGGGTCCCTCCTGGATTCTTTTTAAGCAGAAAGATAATTCAGAACAGACATTAAATCCAGTTTTCTGTCTGCCCTGTGAGGATTAGGCCATCTACATAATCCCACAGTTCTAAGACCAAGTTCCCCAGCACCACCACCTCTCCAAAAGCCCTAAGCGATGCCTGAGAAAGAGTAAGCCCCAGAGGATTCTAGAAAGAACCTTATGGAACTTTGCCCAGGGGTACACAGGAAACGGGTAAACACGGACACTTCAAGGTATCCACCAAGACGGAGAATCCCACAGAGTGCGGATGCAACTGGTTAAAGACAGGACTGACTGAGCTCAACTCTACAAAAATGGCTCAGAAGTTGTACTTCCCAGAGAAGCTGGGTCTTGCTGCTGGCGATAAACATAGGAAGGGGGCCAGTGTTGAGGAAGGGAACTCCTGGGCCTATCCTGAGGCTAGGGTGCTCTTCTGAGGGAGTAACAGCAGTTAAATGTGACTACTCTCTTTTCTGTGGTGCAGCTCTAAGAAGTGCCTGTGATATGATCTAGGGTCCCACAGCAGAGCAGCTCCCTCTCAGGGCTGAGTTTTTCCTTGGGTTTTATTTTAAGAGCCACATGTGGCCTCAGGTACGTGCACTGGACAGAGCCCCTCCACCACGGTAAGGAGGCAGGGACCAGTGGTGTTTCCCCTCTACAACAAAGTCTGCAGTGTAGCAGGCTTCAGATTAGCATTTGGATGGGGAAGTGTTTTGAAGCAGTGGGAATGGGGCATACACCTAGATGCTGTGCGGACGGTGCTCCTGGGTATAAGGTATAAGGTAGCACTTAGGAAGCCCCGACGATGCGCAAGCTTCCACACAAAGCCATTTGTAATATAATCTCAGTGAGTCCCCCCAACAGTTCTAAGAGAAAAAGTGAGGGGTGGATTCTGAGAGGCGAAGTCACATGCCACACTGGAGAGGCGTGTGGAAAGCTGAGGTGGCCACTAGCCAACATGGAGCGCGGACCTGAGGGCCTCATTCCAACAGCCTAAAGAAGGTGTGTCCTGTCAAAAACCAGACATCATCTTAGGAAGGAACTGGCCGTGGGCTGAACTGTGTCCCCACAAACCAAACCCATATGATGGGTTTGTAGTGGATATAATGATGTTTGTAGAGGTAGGTTGGGGTCTCAGGGTAGAATTAGTGTCCTTAGAGAACCAAAAAGATCGTTCTCAAATACTGTTATATCAAAACATCTGCAGGGCCTCTTAACTTATTTCTGAACCCCATATTATTAAGAGACCTGGACCTGGGATTTTGTATAACAGGAACTTTACATATCTAGGTTCTGCTGAAGTTGACAGTCTGGATACCAGACTTTGAGAACTGATATTAGAACAAATAAACAAACAAAACAAAACAAAAAAAAAAAAAAAAAACAAGAGGGCTGCAAAGGTGGATCAGTGGGTCCAGAACTGGCCATGTATGTACAGGAACATGAGATAGAATCCCTAGAACCCATGTAAAGCCATTTACAGAAGCACACATCTGAACTCTCGAGACTCCTATCACGAGATGACAGGCAAGTGCAGGAGAATTCCTGGAAGCTGTGGACCAGCTACCCCAATATACACAACAGTGAACAAACAATGTGGATGATGAAAACTGACGTGGAAGTTGTCCCGTGACCTCCACATGGACTGTGGGGTGTTGTGAGATATTTGATTATACTCTGGAAAGATATGCCGCTATGATTGCTTTAATAAAAAGCTAAATGGCCAGTCATTAGACAGGAGGTATAGCAGGGACTTCTGGACAGAGAGAGCTCTGGGAAGAAGAAAGGCAGGGTCACCAGACAGAGGCAGAGGAAGCAGGATAGGCAATACAGAGTAAAAGTAACCGAGCCACCTATAAGAATGTAGATTAAAAGACATGGGTTGGGCTGGAGAGATGGCTCAGAGGTAAAGAGCTTCTCCCGCTCTACCAAAGGTCCTGAGTTCAATTCCCAGCAACCACATGGTGGCTCACACCCATCTGTAGTGGGGTCTGGTGCCCTCTTCTGGCCTGCAGGTATAGACACAGACAGAATATTGTATACATAATAAATAAATAAATATAAAAAAATAAAAGACATGGGTTAATTTAAGTTATAAGAGCTAGTTAGAAGCAAGTCTATGCTAAGACCAAACTTTCATAATTAATAAGTCTCCGTCATTTTTTTTTTTTGAGCTGGTGGCCCAAAGAAAACTCTGTCTACAAAAGGCATCCGAAGTGGAAGCTTGAGTATTCAAACACAGGGCCTGAGAAAGCAAAAAATAAGTTCTGGACAAGGAGCCAGATGGAGCCTTCTAGTCCTTCAGTCTCTCAGGTGGGCTGGTACCTGGTGGCATACAGAAGCATGGCTACCAGCTGCGGGGAGAGTCATCCACTAGTGCCAGTGCCACGTGCTAAGCTGAACCAGGCCTGTGGCTGACACAGCAGTTCAAGATTTGTTTTACGTGATCAGCGAACATTGTAGATGCTTAATAAAGACACATCCAGACAAAAGAAAAAAAAAAAACTAAACAGGTTACAGTGTGTTTAAAAAATGTGCATAGGCTTAAAAAAGAAAAGACAATGGGTATAGATGATCATAGAAAAATAGTTTATAAATAATAGGATAAACTCTTTAAAGAGAGAATAAAATAATATAAAAAGATAAGTCACGTAAAGATGGAAAATACTCAGAGAATCTGGATTCTTTATGATGTTGTGTTGATTTTGAATTTTTTGAATACTAATGAACATCAAAATGACAGTTGCTGAGAAACATTGGATTGTGGAAAGGACTGTTGAATTAAACAGCCTATACATACTTTAGGAATGCCTTAACTTTAATGGAAGTCAAAAAATGTATTGCTTTGGGGAGGAGATTATTCTTTTGTTTGCACACAAAAAAATAAATGGTTGTGGATTTGTTTAAGGTTAAAGAGGATCAGGTGTATTGGAGGAGACCCCCTGAAAATCCTGGCTACAGACGTAAAGAAATTCACCTAAAAAATTACAAGACAGGTGATGTACATTTTACCTCCTCAAACCTAAAACTAAAAACCCTTTTTGGCTGACTTGTATATAATACACAGTCCACACTTGGGTTAAATTGCCTTTGAAAGTTGGTGTGTTTTCAGAACAAGGGGGCCGGCACAAATGTAAACAGATATCCCAAGTGATCCAGCCTCTCAGAGAGCCTCCGTTGCAGTTTCCTCAGAGTTCTACATGCAGGACAGCTTCAAGGCTGTTGACTGAGATGGTCCAGCCTCACAGACTACTCCAGACAGACTTCAGACAAGCCCTACATTTTCCCCATCACACCAAAACTAGACAACAGTTATTCTCTCAGGATTTCATCATTATCTCCATTTTCTCAGGATCCTTCAAAAACTCCATCACCCCCAGACAACAGAAAGCAGTCTGGAGAACATGATGCCCACATTCCCAAGAGGTGGGATGGGGTGGGTGGTTTTTGATCATTCAGTGGGTCACACATGGGCTGCCATAGTTACTGGTCATGGTCAGGGAGAAAGCTGAACAAATGAGATTAGATTAAAGGCTCTCCTTCTGAAGGAAAAAGGGGGGATATAATATAGAGATGATTGGATAAAAGTGTGGATTGTTGGCTCTGTTGAACTACCACTAGTCTCAAATACTTTATACTGGTATGGAATTTTATATATTGATATAAATTTAAGATTATTTTTGTTATGCCGTATATATGTCCATTGGAACTGTACCTGTCGGTACAGCAGTGCCTGGCAAGTACCATGTGGCTGAAACCCATGTCCAACAACTCCACATTCTTATTATTTGTAGTTTTCTGTAATGATTTCTAGCTCTTGCAAAGAGAAGTTCTCTTGTTGAGGAGCGAGTACAATACTTATAATGGGTCAAGTACAAATCTTTAAAATGTAGTTAGGGACTGTGCTGGTTTAATAAAGTGATGGTTGTAGGTTTTTCTCCAAGACCCATGACTTCACTAACCTTGGGTAGCTGGCTAGGTTTCCAGTACCAGGCGTGATTTCCCTCTTACCGAGCAGGACTTAAGTCCAGTTAGAGAACTGCTAGTTACAGCCGAGGTAGCATGCCACTACTGCACCCTGCACAATATGTACTTCACAGACATCATAGCTGGGTAGGACTGTTGGCTGCTTCCCTCATTTAGAAGCCTGCAATGATACTTTCTGGTACCATGAAAGTTGGCCTTCAGAGGGAGGCTTTCAAATCCATTCCAGCTCAGGAGCCTCTGGACCCTACCTCTGAAGTACATGGTGTTCTTCATCATTAGGAATTTGCCTTAAACCTCTGGGGAGAAACCAAGGGCAATAACAATAGTTTGTAATGTTTTGTGATGGGGAAACTCTGTCAACCAATCACGTCTACTTAAGGTGTGGCTACCTGGGGCCCAGGAAGAAAAGCTGGGAGGACCCAGATGCTTGCTCTCTGAGCAGTGCCCACGGGCAGATAGGAAGTCGGCCTCCCACTCTTGTAGCGTGAGTTTCCCCTTATAACCATTAAAATATAATTGTTATTCTTAAGCTAGCCTGGTTATTTAATGGACTGACCTAATTAGCAACAGTTTTGGAAGCCTCTTAGACAACCCTGACCAGCACTCAAAAGAGGGATTCCATATGTTTAGTATTGGGGTTTTGTTATTGGAGGGAGCATTGCAGACCCAAATACAAAAATTCCATTTAAACTATATATGTAATGTATATTTATATTCAGAATTATGAGTATTACAGGTTTTAAAGATGTTTTAATGCCATATAATATTACTATGTAATATTTAATGTTGATAATGAAAGTATATGTGCTAGCTGGACATGATGGTGCATGCCTTTAATCCTAGCTCTAGGGAGGCAGGGGTAGGTGGATCTCTGTGAGTTTGAGGCCAGCCTGATCTACCTAGTGAGTTTCAAGACAGCTGGAGCTATGTAGAGAGAACTTGTCTCCCCTAGCACACACACAAAAAAAGGTGTATTGTTTTATAATCAATTTAAAATACATGAGTAAGGGACTGGAGAAATGACTTAGTGGTTAAGCGCACTGGAAGCTCTTCCTGAGGTCCTGAGTTCAATTCTCAGCAACATGGTGGCTCACAACCATCTATAGTGAGATCTGGTGCCCTCTTCTGTCATAAAGTTGATAGAGCACTCATATGCATAAAATAAATCTTTAAAAAAGTATAGGTAAAAAGTATGTAAGTATTATTACAGAAGTGAAAGTTAATCCTTAGATGCATGTGTATCAAAGTCAGTCCTATTGCATGTAAAATTAAAATTCAGACGAAACTAGTCCATAGTGATCCAAACATGACTGCTATGGAGATAGAAGGGTCTACCAAAAAGGGTCATAGGGAATAATGAATAAGAGAAATGCTTACCTGGATGGGCATAGTCATCCCTCTGGTCCTATAGAAACTAATCAAATTGTATAAACTCCATACATTTTTCTATGTGAAATTTAACTCATTAGAAAAAAGCCACTGTAGTCAGCAGAAGTGTCACATACGCACAGCACAGATACCACAGTCCATACATCATGTGACAGCTATAGCTCTAAGCATGCAAAACTGCTCTATACACAGAAGAGCGCTGACCAGATGTTAGCATAGTAACTGGAAACCGAAGTTTGCCATCTAATAAAACTTCATCTCTATTTTTGCTGATATAGAATTATTTGAGCAGTGATTTGTGTGTGTGCATGCATATTTTTTAAGAATCAATACCTTTTTGTTAATGCTGCTAGTGTTTTGTGCTACTGTTCCAGGAAACTCTACACTTCTGACATCAATAATTGCAGAAAACCAAAGCAAAGGATTGACAGAGGGAACATAAGGGTGATATGCATCCAGGGTCTCCTTTGTTTTGTTTTGTTATCATTGCTCTTTTTGCTGATGCATTTAGACTAAAACCCTCATTTTCCCAAACATCTCAACTATTGACTGGCAGGAGTTGCCAATTCCAGCTCCCCTCAACTCAAGCAAAGCCCTAAATCCAAGCAAGCTGTCTGACCCGAGGGACAGAACCTCCCTCGGCAGTCTCTTTCAAATGACTGCCAAAGAGAAGACTCAAACCCTGGCTTTGGGTGATACTGAAGGACCATCCCAGTGTCAGAAAATCCTGTGTGATCAGCAGTCAGCTGCACTCACATACTCAGAGGTGTCTTTGCTGACAGCAGTCCCATGAACCTGCACACACATCTCTAACTAGACTTTGAAAACATACCTATTGTGACTACAAGTTCAACTATAATACGTGACTAATTACTAACCTGCATTTTCTTGTTATCCTAAAGAGTTGGTAATAATAACTTTCAAAGACTAGAAATTTGCATTACATTAGCAAATGAGTTGTATAGGTACAACACCTTGAACAATATTAGAAACATATGTACAGCATGTTTTAACAAAATTGATCTCAAATTTGTATCAATATACAAATTTGTATACAATATATATAAGTCCAATCCAATGTAAAACATTTAAAATTAGTGTTGCTTTTTAAAAGTAAATTCAATAATCTACCCTTTTATATTGCCATATCTATATCCTCCTTTTTTTCTTTTCAGAGTAGATTCAATAATATACCCTTTTATCCTATCATATCTATATCCCCTATTTTTCTTTTCAAAAGAATCTGATTTCCTTTGTTTAACTTTTTTCCTGACCATTACCAATAATAACTAGTAACCAATACCCCTAAACAATGGCAAATATCCATAATCCATTGAACAAACAAAAACCGCCCACCCCACCTCTTGGGAATGTGGGTGCTGTGCTCTTAAATTTACTTCCTGCTGTTTGGAGACAACAGTATATTTAGGGGATCCTGAAAAGAAAACATTTTGGGTTAATTATCAAGTCCTGAGAGAGGTAGCTTTATCATTTGTTGTTCAGTTTCTGCATAATGGGAAAGTGCAGGACTTGTCTCAAGTCTTGGCTAGAGTAGTCTATTAGGCTGGATCATCTCAGGTAGCCACCTTGAAATTGTCCTGAGCAGTTTGAAGTCCAAAGATGATCTTTAGGTAGTGTTTCGCAGCTTAGTGGTGCTATCACAGTCATGGAGGAATCATTGTTGTGGGACCCTATCCTCCTTATGGAGACTTCAAAGGTCACTGTTAGGTATGCTCATGGTTCACCGCAAAAAAAAAAAAAAAAAAAAAAAAAGGATAGAGACTCAAACCCAAAATCATGTACAGGAAGGTAGATAAACCTTTTTCTAGAATTAATTAGTACTCTATATGACCATTAATATTGTGACAAAAAGTTATACATACATACACACACATATATTTATCTCTATCTATACCTATGTCTATATCAATATATACCTTAAGAATCTTTTACCTTAAGAAAAGCTGTTAAGGGGTCAATATAAAACTAAAGATTATAAGATTAGTAGCAATAAAATAGTCCTTAAATATTTGTTTCTCTTCTGTTCTGTATCAGGCGGCTCTTCTGACATGAGACAGAGATTTTAGATATCACTTTAATAAGCATGTTTGGGTTTAGAGAAGGAAAGAGCCACCTCCAACTCCAAAGTCAACTTTGATTTTTAAGTGAGTCATGACTACCATTATACTGAGAAGCAAGGAGATATGTATATTTAGATAGTGAGATTTTACCCTGCAGAGAATATTGGTATCACAAGTCAGATTTTTCTTTGCTTGGTGACTATTTCTGGATAGCGATCTTTCTTTCTTTAGCTGTCTAGATATCCAAGGTCTATTGACTTTATGAAGATGGGCATTTTCTATTTTTCTGCAAAGACAAGAATAGAATCCTGCTCCAACCCTTGTGAGACTTCCTTCAACTTGTAGGATTGTCATCTCTGTGGATGAGCTGTCATTTCTCTTTATCAAGAGGTTTCTCCTTTTCAAGCCAAATTTGTATTAATTTTGATAGTATTCATAGCTTTTCTTCCCCTGTGGGAACAAGAGCAAAGCCTCTTCCCCAACATATCATATTTCCTGGTTTCTATTCTGAGGTCAACACATCCTTAAAGTACACTGGCTGATTTAATTCAGAAGTTTTTTCTATTGTCCATTGTCTCTCTAAAGCTGTTGTTCCTTTCTCTTTGGCATTAAGAAAATTCAAGGTTAACAAAGCATTATGTAACCTATTTCTGGGGGTGTTTTCCACCCCTTTCTGTTTATTCAACATATCCTTTATAGTTCGACTTGGTCTTTCTATAACTGCTTGACTTGCAGGATTGTTTGGTGTACCTGTAATATGCTTTATATTATAATGAGCAAAACACTGTTTCATTTTCTTGGAGATACATGCTGAAGCATTGGCTGTTTTTATTTCTTAGGTCATAACTTCAGGCCATGGCCATAACTTATAGTAAACGTGTGATTGATTACTGAATCAGCCTTTTTCAAACTCAAAGCAGTTGCCCATTGAAAACTTGAGTTGGTATCAATAGAGTAGTGTACATATTTTAATTTTTCCAAATTCTACAAAATGGAACACATCCACCTGCCAGATTTCATTACTTTGAGTACCTTTTGGGTTACTTCCTTCAGGTGTGGTGTTTGGGTGTATAAAAAACAAGTATGACGTCTCCTTATAATTCCCTTGGCTTGTTGCCAAGTGATGGAAAAGTCCTTTTTAAAACCTTTACTACTGACATGATTTTTTAAAATAAAATCCTAAGGTCTTCAGCATACTTCCAATCAATAATTAATCAATTTCTGCATTACCTTCTGCTAGAGGACATGGCAGACCCATATGGGATTGGATGTGTGTTATGCATATGAGAAAAGACTATTCCTGATTATATCTTGTACCTGAATAAATAATGAAATCAATTATGTATCATCTGGTATAAATTCAGAGGTTTCAATATGCAAAACAACTCTTTCTGCATATTGTAAATTGCTAACTATGTTGGGAGGTTCTTTAAAATCCCTTAGTACCATGAGAATAGCATATAATTCTGACTTTTGGACAGAATCATAAGGGCTTTCTTCTACTTTACTTAAATTTTCTGATTTGTAACTTGCCTTTCCTGATTTATTTGCACCAGTATGGAATGTAGGGGCTCCAGTTATTGGTGTGTCCCATACAATGTGAGGGAGGATCCAGCTAGTTCTCTTTATAAGTCAAAGTCTCTCACTTTTGGATAGTTGCTATTAATCTCTCCCAAAAAAATTGCTACAAACTCTTTGCCAGGGTTTGCTTTCTTCCCTTAATTTGTCAATTTCTTAATTTGTCAATTTCATCATTATTAAAAGGTACTATAATTTCTATTGGACCTATTCCTGCTATTTGACAAAGTCTCAATTTTCCTTTTAGAATTAACTCAGAGACCTTTTCCACATAACTTTCTTAATTTTTTATTCAGTTTATATGGTAAAAGGATCCAGTCTAAGATAATATCTTACTTCTGCATTAAAAACTT
>NW_026067943.1:2636434-2664906 GCF_014885135.2 Alexandromys fortis
ATCAAGTCCCCCTCCCTCATCAGCCCGAAGAGCAGTCAGGGTTCCCTGACCTGTGGGAAGTCCAAGGACCACCCACCTCCATCCAGGTCTAATAAGGTGAGCATCCAAACTGCCTAGGCTCCCCCAAAGCCAGTACGTACAGTAGGATCAAAAACCCATTGCCATTGTTCTTGAGTTCTCAGTAGTCCTCATTGTCCACTATGTAACCTTATTTCTTGAAGCCCATGTCTTTACCAACTGCCTCGCTTATGGTGACTGCATGCCATAAGATAATACTGCTTTTTAAATATCCTTTAGATCTTTTATATGTATAGGTTCCCATTTATATTCTGTATATCCTTTTGGGTATTTACTATTAACTATTTTTTCAGAAATAGTATCAGGATAAGTAGCTGAAACTCTTTGTAAGTCATCTCTGACTCTGAGAGGTTCAGGCGACATTAAGTCTTTTGTCTATACTTCAACTCCTTGCTGATCAGTTCTGAGAGGTTCTTCAATGGTTTTCAATCTATGTACGTCTTTTGTAGTACATTGTCTGAATTTCTTGACCTGTGAATATTTCTAGTGATTTCATCAAATCAATTAATTTCTGATTCTCATCATGTACCTATCATGTTCAAATCTTCAAGTTTTCCCATTAATGATATCTTCTCATCCTTTTTATCATTTGGATAGCTTGTAGATTATTTTCCAGGAGGAATGTTGTACCTGCTGGCTTGTTATAACTTTTTAGCAGATTTTGATTGTCAGTTTCAACAGTATGAATCCTTTCAGAAAATCTCTCAGTTCCATTCTGTAAGGCTTCATAACCCACTGACATGGAGTGAATTTTGCCTGTCAAAACTGAACAGATTTTGTTAAAGAGACATTGGTCAGGGCAGCCATGCAGCAGATGCCTGCAGACTGCAGGAGTCACAGGAAGCCACAGTAGCTGCATGTGAAAGTCACACATGGAGGTGGAGGCAAGCCGTGGGTGCCACAGGAAACCATGGGCAGACAGCTGGGGCCAGAGAGGAAGCTAAATTGGGGCAGATGCGAGTTGGGAGCAATAGTTTTACTCCCGAATCCAGGTGGCTAGGTTTGTGCCCAGCTCTGGCCTGAGCTGTTGGCTAAAAAGCATCAGACAAACAGCTTTTTCATGAATTTGTACCCCTAATCTCACAGTTGTGGGTTTGAGCTCCACATTGTACACCAAATATAGCACAATTAATAAAAAAAAAAAAAAAAAAAAAAAACAGAGACAGATATTGGGGGTCAACCTGAAGGTCAGAAAAGCAAAACCACTAACCACTGACTCTTACCTCTTACTTCTTAAATGGCCATCCTGTCTCCAGGAATCTCAGAATGAGACTGTATCTGAAAGCTGTCTCCTTCCATTTTATATTCCTCTCTAGTGCTGGGATTAAGGGCATGCACCACTACTGCCCAGTTTCTATGGCAAACAAGTGTGGCTACTGGGATTAAAGGTGTGTGTCACCACTGCCTGGTCTATAAGGCTGTGCAGTGGGGCTGTTTTACTCTCTGATCTTCAGGAAAACTTTATTAAAATACAAATGAAATATCACTACCTGTATATACGTGTACCACATTCATACAGTGTCTGTCAAGGCCAGAACTGGATTTACAGACAGTTAAGAGCTGTTGTGTGGGTACTGGGACTCAAATCTGGGTCCTCTGGAAGGGCAGCAAGTGTTCTTAACCACTGAGCCTTCTTTCTGCCCTATTCCTTCCACTCTTATTCAACATAGTACTTGAAGTCTTGGCTAGAGTGTTAAGACACAAGAAATAAAGAAATGTGATATAAATTGTCAGAGAAGTCAGTTGTCCCTACTGTTATATAAGTACCATATGCTGACAACGTGCCATTGGAACTCAGGAAAATTATTCCTATTTTCATATGACATAAACCTACACTTAAAAGAACTGTAAGAGTCCACCAGAAAAATCCTTAAATTGGACAAACTCTTTCAGCAAAGAAGCAAGACACAACAATCATCTGCTTTTACAGATACCATAGCAAACTAACCACATACAAATATTAAAAAACAAAAACAAAAACCTAGGAGGTAGGGGCCAGTAAAGGTGGGGATCCCATTCCCAATAGTTTCAAAGGAAATAATCACGAGAATTGGCAAGTGATACCATATGAACTAAGAAAAAACTTTCTGCACAGCAATGTGGAATGGGAGGAAATCCTTGCCAACCATGTATTAGTTAGGGTATTAATATCTAAAATTAGTATTAATAACTCAATTAATAAAAGTAATAGTTATAACTCAAAAGTTAAACACCCCAAACCAAGTCATCCAGTCAAAAATGGCTAGGGCTGGTGAGATAGCTCAGTAGATAAAAGTACTTGCCAACAAGCCTTAAAGCGTAAGTTCAGTCCCTGGAGCCCACGTGATAGGAGAGAAACGACTTCTAACTATGCTGCCCTCTAACTATAGCATGTGTGTGGCTGCCCACCTACACATGCACATATACAGAAAATAGATTTAATAATAAATAAATAATAAAATCAACTGAATAGATAGTTCACAAAGAAGTAGAACTAGCCGATTAACACTTGAAAAAGTTCTCAGCTTCCTTAGTCATTAGAGAAATGCTTATCAAAACTGATCTGAGGGGCTAGGGAGATGGGGAGATGGCTTGTGGCAGTTGTAGGCACTGGTTACTCTTCCAGAGGACCTGGGTTCAAGCCCCAGCACCCACATGGTGGCTCACAACATCTGTGACTGTTTCCAGGGAATCTGACACCTTCTTCTGGCCTCTATGGACACCAGGCAAGCACATGTTACCCAGACATGCATGCAGGTAAAGCAATCATTCACATAAAATAAGAATAAATATCTTAAGAATATAAATAAATAAATAAATAAATAAATAAATAAATAAATAAATCTGCTTTGAGATTCCATTTCAACCAAGACAAATGGCATTAACAATAAAATCAATGGCATTAAATGTAGGCAAAGATCTGGGGGGGGGGGGGAAGGAGCCCTTACTCATTCTTGGTGGGAATATAAATGTGCGTAGCCATTATAGAAATCTGTGTGGAGGGTTCTCAAAAATCTGAAACATAGCTTCAGGTGGCTCAGCTGCACCACTCCTGGATACAGGGAAAGGACTCAAGTCAACAAAGCACAGAAACGCCAGTACATCCACAATTATTGCTGAGCCGCTCACAACAGCCAGGGAGTAGAGACAGACCAGATGCCCATGAGAGCTGGAAAGAAAAACAAAGTCATGACATCTCAGGAAACCATTATGTTAAAGGGAATGAGGCAGGCTCAGGAAGGAAAATGTCATGTTTTCCCTTCATATATGGACATATGCTTGTGCATGAGTGTGTCCGTGTATATGTTTGTTTACATACATGAGTGTGTTTGTAGGTCTTGAGAGGGCTAGGAGGAGATCTTTGGGAGAGGGGAAAGAGGGTGACAGAGACACGTGATGAGAAAGCAGAAAGGGGAGTGTCTTGAAGGAAGGACAGGGACGAGCCAGAGGGAGGCAGGAAGTGTGGGGGCAATGAGAGAGGAACAAGTGACAAGTGATGAAGAAATATAATGAGTGCCCGAAAATGCTGCCGTGAAACCTCTTACTTCCTTTGCTAATCAAGACAATTAAAAAAAAAAAGAAAACCAGGGTCTCACTATGTAGCTCTAGCTGGCCTGGAACTGGTTATTTAGGCCAGGGGGCCGGTCTTGAACTCATAGAGATCCTCCTGCCTCTGCCTCCCAGCACTAGAATTAATAGCAAATTTTAGAACCATTACATCTGGTTTGCTTTAAAGACAAAAATAAAAAAAAAATAAAAACCAGAAAACAAAAGATGGGCTAAGGAGATTGTTGAGTCAGCAAAGCGTTCACTGCACCACCATGAGTTTGACACCCCAGAACTCACATTTAAAAAAAAAAAAAAAAGCTGAGTATGGTTGCACATGATTCTAACCCCAGCTCTGAAGAATAGCCTGGCTCACTGTGGCTCCCTGACCAGCCAACGTATACTAATTAGTGAGTTCCAGGTCAATGAGGACCTATCTCAAAACAAACAAACAAACAAGTAAATAAATGACAACAAACAAGCACACACACAAACAAAAACAAAAACAGATGGACAGCTTGAGAAACAACACCAGACTTGACCTCTGGCCTCCACACATACACAGCCATACAGGTGCACCTGCACAAACACACACAGGCAGACATATACATGTACACACACAACAAATGAACAAATGCATACCCTACCCATGTGTCTATCTTTTATATTTCTTACATTTGCACCAACTGACTGAGTTCTGCAGCTTGGCTGTCTTAATGCCAGGTGCCGGCAATGAGCTGGGTGTGCCGAGAGACCCTTTAATCACAGTGCTTCAGCACCTGAGGCGAGGGAAATTAGATGTAGCTTGAATTACACCACAAGTTCCAGCCCATTTAGGGCTGTATAGGAGACCCTATCTCAGAAAACAAACAAATGAAACAAACAAAAAAACAGAAAGTAATTTTTTTAAGTTTAAATGTCTATTTTTATTATTTTTAATTTTCTTTAATTCTCTCTCTCGTGTGTGTGTATGTGTGTGTGTTTGTGTGTGTGTGTGTGTGTCTGTCTGTCTGTCTGTCTTTCTCTGTGTGCACACGAATGCAACTGCCTGGGAGGCCAGGAAAAAAAAAAAACACGTCAGAGGCTTTGGCAGCTGTGAGGTTCCTGGGAACTGGTCTCCAGAGCAGCACGTGCTCCTCACAGTGGTAAAGCCATCTCTCTAGCCACCCTTTGCTCATTTTTTAAATCTAGTTGTGTATTACTGATTCTTCCATCACTATAACAAGCACCTGAGACGATCACTTCAAAAGGGCAAGGGGTTGGCTTGGCTCACAGTTTTAGAGGGTTCCACCCACAGTTGTCTGGGTCCATTTCTTTAGGCCTAAAGAAGCACTGAACGGCTCACCTCCTGATGATTTGGGTCAGTGATCTTTCTCCTCTTGGCTCTGGGGTTAACGCATTATGGGTTCTAAGCTGTAAACCAAAATAAACTCTTCCGCTCCATGTTGTTTTTGATGACGGTGCTTTATGACAGCAATAGAAATCAAACTGAGGCCGGGCGGTGGTGGCGCACGCCTTTAATCCCAGCACTCGGGAGGCAGAGGCAGGAGAATGTCTGTGAGTTTGAGGCCAGCCTGGTCTAAAAGAGCTAGTTCCAGGACAGCCACGGCTGTTACATAAAGAAACCCTGTCACAAAAAAAAAAAAAAGAAAGAAAGGAAGGAAGGAAGGAAGGAAGAAAGAAAGAAAGAAAGAAAGAAAGAAAGAAAGAAAGAGAGAAATCAAGTTGATACAAGGGGTTAAGGGAGGAAAGGAAAGAATCCACTGTTGTGAAAATAAGATTTTTCTCCATGTGGTTTATAAGGGGTTTATAAAAATACATTGAATGAATGAATCAGCCAAGAGAATCACCATCAATTATTAGTCATTGTCAAGACACTACACCTGCCAGGAGCTATAGCTCCCCTAATTCCATCCTCTTCTGCCAAGTCAGTCACTCTTTAATGGGTCCTTGGTTTAGCAGAAACCACAGTAAAACTATGGGTCTGATTAAAACGCCTTCAGCATCACTGAGGCATCCCTAGTTTGCTTCCCACTGCGTGCAGTTCTGAACTGCCTGTCTCTCTGGAACCTCCTGTGTCAGCAGCCAGCGCCCACCTATACCTCAGTCTGCTGGGTCTCTGGTCCCCAGGCATCTCGGAACCTCTTTGACATGGCCTCCATCACGAAGGATCTGTGCTCGTGGAATGTTTTTTTCCACCTTAGCTCCACTGTTTCCATTCTCTCCTGACCACTGGATACCATGGGAGGGACAGAGAACCAGTCTCGTGTTCCCTGACCCTGGCTCCATTTCACAATATTGTGATTAACAGCTTCCAGCCAGCGTGTTTGGGAGGAATACCACACTGCCACCCACAAGACATCAACCTTGGACAAGTCACTGGATTTGTCTGTGTCTCAGCTTTCTCCTGTGAAAACAACAGTATTATACTCCCCGGCCTAAGGTTGTCTTAACTCAAGAGCCAGTGCTCAGGTCCTGTGAGTTGTTATGGTTGTAATACACATGCCTATATTACAACTCACGCATGCTCCACATTTAGTTCCCACAAAAACCTCCCAGGTTGAGAACTGCTCTCCCTGACACACAGATTTTAGAGAGGGAACTAGATTCAGAAAACGTGAGTAATCTGCCCACTCTGAGCCTTTGTCCCCCTATACCATTCGTATGTTAATTTGTAGCCCCAAGATAATAATACTAGGAGGTAGCTAATCCTCCAGGAACAGGATTGATGCCTTTGTTGTTGAGAACACAGAAAACTGCTGTTATTTCGCTAAATGGGGGTGTCGCCAAACTGGCCAGAGAAGTTTCTTTTTGACAGTGGGCTGCAGCCAATGCAGAAACTCCTAAGTAGTCAAAAGTGCTGAGAATAAGTGACCACTGAGTGATCAGCCCTACCTCACAGGGAAGAAGGGGTGACAAGAAAGGAAAAGCTGGAGTCCCTGGCAGCAGGCCTGTGAAATGCTGTATTCAGGAAACAAGGCTATCGCACTCAGCTAGGCTTACTACACACACCCTGCACAAGACAAGCCAATCAAAACTTCCCTCACAAGGCTCCACCTCTTTCTAAGGCGCTATTGACAATGGATGGCTGCTGGGAGATGGGGAGGGGTTTTCCTGCAAGGGTGTGACCACTGGTGGCTGCTGGGAGATGGGGAGGAGTCCCCCTCCCATCCAGTCCCGTTCTCCCCCCCCCCCAGGTGTGATCACTGGTGGCTGCTGGGAGATGGGGAGGAGTTTTCTGCAAGGGTGTGACCGCTGGTAAGTAGCCCCCCACACACACCCGTGCATATGCAGGCAGCACTCATTGCAATCAATAGGTCAAAAAGGATGAAAAACAAAGAAAGGAAAGGAAGGGAGGAGGGACAAGAAGACAGGGAAAGGAGGAAGGATTTGGGAAATGGAAGGAGCCGGAGGGGGCATTTGGGTTGAATATGAAATACATTGTATATTTGTGCTGTTTTTTTGTCAACTTGATACAAACCATCTGGAAAGAGCCTCCCTTGAGAAAATGGCCACCTCCATCAGATTACTTATAAGCAAGTCTGTGAGGCATCATCTTGATTAAGGATCAATATGGGAAGGCTCAGCACACTGAGGGCAGAGGCGCTCCTGGGCTGAGATGTAAAACAAAGAGGACTGAGCAAGCCAGGGGAAGCGAGCCAGGAAACAACACTCCTTCACCACCTCTGCTTCAGTTCCTGCCGCAAGTTCCTGCCCTGCCTTGCCTCAGAAAAGAACTGTGACTGGGCCACTTAAGCCAAACAAACCCTTTCCTCCCCAAGTTGCTTTGGCCATGGTGTTTTATCACAACAATAGAAAGCAAACTAATATATTTACATGTATAAAACTGTCAAAGAACAACTGTAAAATATTGTAGGAAGAGACCACAGAGAACTGCATTGTCTCTCTCACCATCTGAGGCCCATTGTGTGTGTGTGTGTTTGTGTGTGTATGTGTGTTTCATGCCATAAACCAGGAAGCTAGTCCTCATCAGACAGATAACCTGCTAGTGTCTTCAGCTTCTAACCTTTCTAACAGTGAGAAATCCCAGCTCCTTATAACTACCCATGGCATGACAGTTAGGTACTCACGGTATTCAGCAGCCTAAATGGCCAAGACTGGCACAGAGGCTGTACATGTAAAACCAAGGTCTGTGCGGTCTGTGCAGCAAACCGAAGCCTTCTCCATTGTGTCGGGTTTCTGCCAAAGCCAATTATCTCCAAGGCATGCAGTGGACAAGGCTTCCTTGGGGGAAAGCTAGGCAAAAGAGGCCTCCAGCTGGGGCAATTACTAATTCTTTATGGCATACCTAGGAAGTCATGTAGCGAAACAAAATTAATATTAAACCAGACTTGAAGTATAGAGTCCTGCTTTGCCACTCATAAGCCATGTGCAAGCACAGTGATTGCATCCTAGAAAGAGAAGACCAATGCTGTGTTTATAAGAATGCGGCGCCGCAATCCCGTGGTGGGCGAGCAGAGCTGACGGAGTGGGGACGCTATAAAAAAAGACACCAAAGCTCCTAAAAGTTATCAAAGTGTATGAGCGCCCTTTAAAGTGGGCGTCGTGGAAGACACATTGTCCCTGCAGCCTAGGGAAACAGGGTCAGATCAGAGCCGCTGGCGATCCTTCGCAAGCAAGCCCGCTCACTTCTGAAAGTCTGGGGTCGCTGTAATGGAGTTGGATCAGACTCCTTCCGATGTCAGCGACGGGAAACTGATTCAGACAGCCATCTGCATTAAGAGGAGGGTTTCTTCAGACCTAGTGAAAGCACACAGGGACCCTCAGATTAGCTCTGATTTCAGCCGTCTTCTCTGTGCTGCTGTCTTCCTCGGAGAGCAGCCCTAACTGTTGCTCATCAGGGTTACACCTGACCCCACTGGAGAACCACAGGGTTGCAGCACCTTCTCGTCAGGACTGCCAGTCCACAAATAACGACCTGAAAACTTATTATTAATTATGAAAGTTTGGCCTTCAGTTTAGGCTTGTCCACAACCAGCTCTTGTAGCTTAAATTAACCTGTTTCTGTTCGTCTTCATTCTACCACGTGGCTTGGTTATCTCTGATCTGTACTATATGACAAGCCTCTTCAGAGTCTCACTGGCGTCCCTCTGGTATAATCCGGGAGCCTAGATTCCTCCTCTTCTTCCTCTCTCACCCCGGAAACCCTACCTGCCTCTCCTGCCTAGCTATTGGTCATCCAACTCTTTATTAAACCAGCCACAGTGACACGTCTTCACACAGTATCAAGGAATATTCTGCAACACCACGGAGCAAGAGACTTTGTAATGAGCACTCCAGGAATCTCTGTGGCCTGGTTTCATGTGTCCATGTCTTTACCTTCCTGAGAGCTGGAGGACTGAAATATCCTACCTGGCAAACCCCTGGAGTGAGAGGGATGGCAAGGGCCCCATCACAACCCTGGAAACTATGTTGGATGTGTTGGGGGAGGTAGATCTGGAAAACACAAGGTGCTGTTACCTGAAATTGGGGAATGATTGCTGGACCAGCAGCAAAAGATATCCATGCCAGACAGAGTGGCAGGGGACAAGAGTCACCTCTGGTGTAAATGTGTCTTGGAAATAATTAGGGAAAGATGAGGAGAGTAGGGTAGAATTCTGCAAAGCAAATCAGAGCTACTGAGAAGTCAGCGCCGTGGGAAGCAAGATGAGCATCCCAACTGAGACCAATACAGTGGATGCAGGACAGTGGCAGACACTACCTGGGACTAATCCTAGGGCCAAGACCAAGGTCAGCTTCTTGGGGGAGAAAAGTCTGGGTCTCAGGCCAGGCAGGTGGTTTGATATAATTGAGGATATAGCCAAAAGACCTGTGCTGATGGAGCTGGTGCCTCTGGCTTTGGTTGAGTGGACAGCTTGTCCCTCTTCAAGGGCCAGGCCCAGCAGGCTAAGGAAACCATAGCAACCACAAGTTAAGAAAGACAGATGAAAAGCTTGTAAACACAGCTTCCAGCCATGTGGCATAGCTTTGGGCTCCTAGGAGACAGCCACATAAAAACCAGTCTAGCTCATGGCGACCAGGCAGAGGGGACTATTTCTGGGCACCACTGTGGGCCAACTCGGAGCCTGCAAAACAGCCAGGCAAAGAGGCAGCACAAACCCGTGGGTCTCAGTAGGTTGCGAACCTAGTTATTCACAAATGACGAATGACCAAGTTTGCTGTCTCCGCTGCTGCTGCCGCCGCTATGGCTACTGTGCCATCAAGCCACACCACCTCTCCTTCCCACCTCCTTGGAAATTTGTGCCCCGCCACCCTTCAGCCAGTGACGAAAGTTACCACAGCACAGAGTGGTCGCACCCGAGAAACCAGCTGACCAGCTCTGTGTAGCTCCCTCATAAATAAGCAGCTGCTTCGTGCAGTTTCCTGAGCTGCACAACTGGCAATGACAACCTGCATTTCCATCCATCATCCACAGCAAAGGCAGGCCTCAGCGGGATGCTGATAACTCCATTTTTCAAGGCCATGGCCAAGCCCATTTTTCACTGCTGGAGAGTTAACTGTTTCTCTGCCGGGCTTTGTGTGACAGTCCCCCCTGAAAACAACAGTTGAGTAGGGCATAAAGTCTGTTTTCTCACACTCTGATTTTCCAAAGGCAGAAACGCACACACACACACACACAGAAAGAGAGAGAGAGAGAGAGAGAGAGAGAGAGAGAGAGAGAGAGAGAGAGATATCAGCAAATTCTTTTCGCCTAATACTTGAAATTTTAGGTGCACCGAACCCAAATAGTAACTATGGCAACACAAGTCACTCCAATGAGACGACAAGGATTATTTCCAGCACAATAGCCTGGCTTGTGCTCCAAAAGCAGAGGTAATGTCGGCTGAAAGTAATTCCTGAATTTAAAAAAAAAAAAAATCTGCCGGCATTTGAAGCTTTATGCTTAGGATTCTACTTCCAGGACCTAGGAATTCACTCCTGGGTCTCTATATTGCCTCTCCAAGAAAATGAGCAAGCCACTTCATCCTCTTCTTAGTCATCCTCCAGCCTCAAAGCCATCTAAGCCTCAGGGTTTGAGGGAATGGCACTAAGGACACATCTTGGGAAAACCACAAAATCAGGCATCTTGCCAAGGCTCTTGGGATCATGTGTCTGGGAGCCGCAAGGGTAAAGGGATGTGCTGGAGGCCTGCCCCATGGTTGAGGAAGAAGGTATCTAACCTCACTTGTTTCTCAGGTTAGGAAACAGAGACCCACGGAGACTAGGATGCTTGGTCATATGGACTCAGGTTTAAAGCCACGGCTGCAGAGGAGAGCGAGATAGCCTCTGATACCACATCAGAGCTCAGTGCAGGGCTGGCAAGATGGCCCCAAGTGAAAGCATTTGCTGAGCCAGCCTGACAGCCTGAGTTTGAGCCCCGGAACCTGAGGTAGAAGGAGAGACCGAGCTCCCAAAAGCTCTTCTGTGACTTCCACATTTGTGCAGTGGCACACCCTCCCTCCTATTCACTCACACACCTGCCGTGGGAGGATCTTAAAGTCGCACGTGGAATCTCTAACCCTTTCAGGTGCTGGGGTGGAACCTAGGGCCTTTTGCACACTAGGGATATGCTCTTCCATTGAGCTACAACCCCAGTCCCTCCTCGAATTTTTCCTACTCTGTTACATTACCTACCTACGGGGCACTCTATACGGACTTACTCCTTTACGTGTGTATCACTTGCAACAGCACACCCCCATTCATCGTTTGACGAATAGTTGCTCACTGAGTTAAGCAGATCATCCAAACAGGATCATATTTCATTATCCAGTATCATATTTACTAAGTTCATTACCAGTTCTACAAGATGGGTCTCTAAAGACAGGGACGATGTCTAGCTCACTGGAGGCTGACATTCTCATTTTACTTGATAACGGCAATGTTATAATCTTTATAACAAATCACATCAGCCGTTTTCCTTGCCAGACCCCTGCCTGTTAACTGTTCCTTGGAAATTCTCTCCCAAATGTCCAATCCAGAGAACTAGAATCGATATCAATGCATAATTTTTACTGGTAAAGTTATTTACTATTGTCTCTCATAAAGCAAACGCATATTAAGAAGTTAATTTATAATGAAGGAACCAAGCAGATATGTTAGCAGGCTCAGAGGACAGGTTAAAAGGGGAGACCTTGGGCTAGTAAAGGGACTCAGAGAGTAAAGGGGCTTGCCACCAAGCCTGACAACCCAAGTTTGATCCCCAGGACCCACACAGTGGGAGGGAGAACTGACTCCAGCAAGTTGTCCTCTACACACACCATGACATGTGTGCTCTCTCTCTCTCTCTCTCTCTCTCTCTCTCTCTCTCTCTCTCTCTCTCTGATTTTAAAACTTTAAGATACAACTTTATAAAAGATAAAAGAGTGTTCATAGGAAAGTGTAAATGGGTAGGAAGCTGGCTTTCTCCATTGGATGGGAAAAGACAGCCTTCCACTAGGCAGAATTCCTTTACATATCTTATAAGCGAGATTATTTTGTTTTATTTTTGAGCCAAGGTCTCCTGTAACTTGGGCTAGTGTCAAACTCTCTTCGTGTAGCCATGAATAACCTTGAACATCCTGATCCTTCTGCCCCACCTCCAAGTGCTGAGATTACAGGTATGCACCACCATGCCTAGTATATATGGTGCTGGGGATTAAACCCAGGGCTTTGTGTGTGCTAGTCGAGTGCTATACCACTGAGCTAGACCCCAGCCGACAAGATTATTTTGTGTTGCTACAATCTGATAGAGTTGTAAAATAACTCCCGCAGAATCAGATTCATCTAAAAAGTATACTCCAAACAATAGCAAGTTTTGCTTTGAAGCACAAATAAACCTTACAGTTTTATCAATTCTATGCCTCTCACTTTCTCATGCATTTTACTCTCTCTCTTCTCTCTCTCTCTCTCTCATTCTCTCTCTCTCTCTCTCTCATTCTCTCTCTCTCTCTCCTCTCTCTCATTCTCTCTCTCATTCTCTCTCTCTCTCATTCTCTCTCTCTCATTCTCTCTCTTTCATTCTCTCTCTCTCTCTCTCTCACACACACACACACACACACACATCCCCCTTCAGTCTGCTACACAGGTCCTTTATATGTACTTTCATTTAATGAAACAAAATATTGAAACAATGTGTGCACATGAAGGCTGCCATTAATTGAATTAATCACTTGTACTGCCTGATCAAAGACACATAAATGAAATGAGAATTGTGTTTGGCTTGGTTTGATTTTATCACATTTGGCAAAGAAGAACATACTGGCTGCAGCCTTCTTTTCAGGGGCTCCACACCCATAGGGAATGGAAAATGAGTGTGGGGGGAGAACGTTACATCTGTACTGAATAGACACAGGCTTTTCTTTGTCACTGGTCCCCAAATACAGTAGAAGAGCTGTTTACTAAACATTTGCGCTGTGTTAGGATTGATATGGATCTAGACTTAAGTCAGTTGTAAGTACCGTGCTGTGCACTTTGAGGGATGTGAGGGTCTACATATTTGATGGGGGGAGGGGTAACTAAAATCAATCCCCTGGGGACAAAGAACTGCCGCCACAGTCTGGTGCTGCTGCTGGTTTGTGTTGTAGGACAACTTTAGCGAAAGTCTATACATTGGGGACTGGGAAGGTGGCTCAGCAGTTGAGAGTGCTTACTGCTCTTAGAGAGGACCAGGGTTTGGTCCCCAGCACTGACGTGGCAGCTCACAACCAGCTATAGCTCCAGTTTCAGGGAGTTGGACATCCTCTTCTGACCTGTGCACGTTTCTGCATGCATGTGGTGTACAGACACACCCTTGGCTACGTTTACATACACACGAAATAAAATTAACTTATAATATTCTTTAAGAAGCCAATACAGTGAAATGGGGTCATGTGACTAAATGTGAGCTCATAAAACTTTTGCTAATAGTAAGAGGTTTCTGAACACATGACAAACACAATTAATTAATTAATTAATTAATTAATTAACCCGAGGTTCCGGAAAGTTCTCGTCCAGGCTGCACCATGACTGAGTTGCGGTTGTGAACACAGTACGGGCTCTTCCTGCCCTGCGTACCATTCACTACTGTGAATGTCATTCCAAACACCTGGGTAACAAATTTTTAGTTCTGCGTTGTGTTGCTAGAATGGTTGGCTTTATTTCTTTACTTTTGTGTTGTTTTGTTTTGTTTTTTGAGAGAGTGTCTCTCTGTGTTGCCCTGGGTGACCTAAAATTTGCCCTAGGAACCAGGCTGGCCTCAAACTGGAAGAAATCTGTTTGTCTCTGCCTCCTGAGTCACTGGGATTTAAAGCCTGGGCCACCATGCCCAGCTAAATTATTTGATTTTTAAAAGTTAGTTTGAATTTCTGTCTCCAGCTTCATTTAAAAAAAAAAAAAAAAGGTTCCATGAATTTTATTTTGGGATTAGGACAGAGTTTCTAACACAAACTACATGTCCTGAAGCAGGCTATGCCATCCTGTACTATGTATCCCTGTCAAGATGCCATGTTCTCAGCGTCGGTGACTATAAAATCAAAACATCAATCAGTTCTGAAGACTGTTGAAGATGCCCTTCGTTCTGCAGCATCTAACACTCTGCCAAGATCTAATTCCTATGAAAAAAAAATCTCATTAGTATGCAAACTTGCTTCCATCATTAATAAATGGTGAGATGCTACAGACACCAAACAATTATTCTAAATAAACGTCATGATCGATAAATGTTTGGTTCTTTTACTCATTTTTATAAATCTACATATGTGGGGTCATATGAACATTCCTCAGCAGGATAGGCTATGAGTGGAGCATAGCTCAACCATCATCTTAGCCCAGATACAACGGCCATTACCAAAGACACACACAAAAGCTGGTGGGGACCCAGAGAAACGGGAACTCAGCGTGGCTGGCAGAAATATACAGGCAAGAGGGGGGAAATGTGGAGGGAAAAACAAAACAAAAATCCCTAATAATAGGAGCTGCCAGGTAGCTTGTGAAGGTGAGGTTACCATCTGTGAAACCTGCGTTCACATCCCAATAAAATGGAATTGTGGTATTATCTGGCATTTCCACTGCAGGATGTACTTCCAGAAGAAAGGGAATTGGAATGGCCAATAGACATTTACACATCCACTTTTATCTATTCCAATGCTATTCACAAAAGCCAGGAGAGGGACTCAGCCTAGGTGTCCGTGAACCAACAAAAGAATGAGGAAATGTAATACACTGCACATGGATTTTTTTTTAAAATTACTTCTTTATTGGTTCTTTGGGAGTTTCACCTCATGCATCCCAATTCTGCTCTCCTCTGGGTCCTCTCACATCCTCCCCTCACCCCTGCAGCACCCCCCACACAGAAGAAAAACAAAGTAAACAAGCAAGCAAACACACAAAAATAAGAACACCCCCACAAAAACAAAACAAAACAAAAACCAAACCAACAACAACAACAGACCCACTTTGCTTCTTCTTTCCTGCCTCTCAGCACCTCTTCACTCATCCTGGTGGCATTGGGGACTTCGATGTTTCAGATAATATACCCTTCTGTCCTATCAGCTTTACTAGAAAATGTTCATTGCGATGAGTCACTGGCCTGGTTCAAGGCCTCTGGTTTCTGGTACACCGCCACCACTGGATCCTCACCAGATAGCCTGTTGCCAGCCTGAGTCTTGGTTCCACAGGAACAATCCCTTCCTTAGCTCCAGCAGGTCCAGATGGGGTAGATGGTAGGGTGGACCAGCCCAAGGCCCAGCTGTGGGCCTGGGTGGTAGCTGAGGTGGTCAGTCTGGCCTACTGGGACACCCACCTCAGGTGAGGGGCCAGGGTCAGCTCCCCTATGTCCATGCCCTCAGAGTCGGTTCACCCTAGCCTGTGGTGAGGGGTGGGGCGCCTCTCCCAAGTGCAGAGGCCAGCTCTCTTGCTGTACTGTCCAGCGAGGGGTAAGGCCAGCTTTCCCAGGGCCAGCAACAGGAAGGGCCTGCTCAGCATGGCCCTCAGATTCCATCGTGCATGGTTCCTAAGGCCTCCTGAAGAGACACAGGCCACAGACGTCAACACAGACCCCAGCCGCAGCTGGACCACAGACCCAGACATGGCACTCCATAGTAGATTGGGCCCAGACAACGTCCTGGCTCTTGGTGGAAGAAATGACCACTCCGGTCACCAGATACCACCAAAACCTCAGGGTTCAGTCCCAACCCTGGGCTTTTATGTAACCTTTGGTGGCAATATGGGACCCGGACTTTAGCACAGACCCCAGCTGGTGATGTGACCACAGACCCAGACATGGCCTTCAGCAGCAGCTGGGTCTGGAGGTCACCACTGCCTCAGGTGGCAGTACAGGCCACTCAGGTCAACACAGGCACCAGCGGCAGGATGGACCCCAGACACCAACACAGCCCTTAATCTCAGTTGTCTGCATGGCCTTAGAGGGTAGCAGGAGCCTTGGACATCAGCATGAGCCATAAACATGTATGTCTGCCATTAACATGATGAGCCTGGGGAACATTATTGTTGAGTTAAATGAGCCAGACACAGAAGTACAAAGGCCATGCTCTCACCCATATGTAAAGGCTAAAAAAGAATTTGGTCTCCCAGAAGCCTGAGAGTAGAACCGAGGTCAGGCAGGGAAAGTCCTCGCCTTACAGGCCCAAGGTTCAGGGACAAGCACCAAACAACAAAGGAAAGGAAAACTGTAGGTAGAACAGAGACAAGCCAGGGGTGGCAGAAGAAGAGGGACAAAGAAGAGTTAAATAATGGGAAATAATCAAAAGAAAGAGATAGGAGACATAAGCTCAGTGTTCCAGGACACAGCAGAACGAATAAAGTAACCCCAGTTCAGTGAGAGAAAAAGAATTCTCTCCTTCTGAAGGGAGCCTCACCCGAGAGGTATATTTCATTTCCCTACGACTGGAACCAAAGGAGCATCTTTTTCTCTGAAGGTGCAGAGGCCCAGAGAAGCTGGAGGAACAGGCCTGGCTCACTTCCCACCTCACCTCAGGTCACGTCCCTCTGGGCCTGAGCCATCCATCAGCCCACCTCACAGATTGCAATTCTTATTTTCCACTGTTCTTCAGACCTAAGCCTAAAACACACAGGATTAGCTGTCTCTCAGGTCTTTATTCCTCAAGACTCTTGTGTCAGATAACACCTATACTAAGTACATTTGTATGCTCTTGCTCCTGTCTTTTTTGGAGGGCCTCGTCATAAGCCTAGTGATGGGTAGGAAGAGTTCTTCCTTCTTCCTCCAACCCCACACAATACCTTAGCAACACAGACCTATATATGTCATATTCAAAATGGAGCAGCATCTTAGACCTCTTCTACCTCAAAAACCAGAAAAGATCAGCTGGGTGTGGTGGAACAAACTTGTTACCCTAGCGCTGAAGAGGGGAAAACAGAGGATGAGGAATTCAAGGCCATCTTTACTACACAGCAAGCTCAAGCTTAGCCTGGGCTATGTGAGACCCTGTCTCAAAAACAAATGAGTAAATACTAAAATCCATAAAAATAATAAAGACTATAAATTCTTGAGTTTTAATTATTTCCTTGTTGCTTTTCTATCATTTTAGTGACTGCACCTGAATCTACTGATATACTGATGTTTTAAATACAATCAGCACTCCCCCAACACCAAGGCCTGGTAGGATTTCTGGTCCCACCGCACCAGCTCGGCCAAGATCACCAAATGTACTTTTGACTAAGTTTTTATCATTCTATTTACCAATAAAGACTTGGGAGTTGGATCTTGGGGTGAAAATCTGCTAAATCAGAGAAGCTGAAAAGCAACCACCTGACCTTCCTTTTGAAGTGTCTCTCCACTGGTCCCAAACCAAGAAAACCCACGCATCTCTAAGTCCCTCCCTACACCTCCCTGTGCATCTCTCTATCTGTATTCCTGGCCCCTCCGCGTTTCCTATGACTAATTCCTGTCAACTAGCTGCTGATTCTGCCTCCTGATTCAAGGTGAATTTTACTAACACAGTTTCAGGGTTTCACAGTGTGATCAAGCATCTCATAACACTTTTTCTCCCTATTGCTTTCATATCTTAAAGATATTTTTTTTCAACCCCTCAAGACACAGGTATTGCTTCTGGTGGTTGTTTTCTCAGATAACTTTTTTTGGTTCTCACTCCTTCCACTGCAGAGCATCCATTTATATAAGGCCCAGAAGGCAGAGACAGATGGCTCAGAAGCTAAGAACACTTGCTGCTCAGGCAAAAGACCCACATTAGGACCCTGGCACCCATGTAGCAAGCCTGTAACCCTAGCACTGAGTGTGGGTAGGGGCAGAAGGATCGTTGGGCCCAGAATGCCACCGATGTGGGAACTGGAAAGGCGGTTCAGCAGTCAAGAACACTTGCTGTTTTTTCAGAGGTTCTGGGCACCTACACAGCAGGCAATTCAGAACCACCTCTAACTCTGGCTTCAGGGGAGCCAGTGCCCTCTTCTGGCCACCATGGGTATGTGCACATATGTGCACACACTCACACACACACACATACACACTTTTTTAAAATCAGAATTTTACTCGTTACTCTCTCTGACTTCGCCTGTAAATCCCTTCATGTCTTCTTCCTCTTGAAAAATATTTACTATATAGATAATCCCAAGAGATTTCTTTTCTTGGCACATTTAAGACTGTTAGTTGTTTCTACTATTCCTGACACAAAGACAAAATGGGGGGGGGGGGGCGGTGTCACCATTCTTTAAAGGTCTTCTGTCTTCCCGTATTCTTCAGTTTTACTTGTAATATGTGCAGGTACGCATTTTTGTTTCTCTTATGTGAGATTCACTGGGTTTTCTGAGTGTGTAGAAAGAGATTTTTCACCAATATTGAGAAATTCTCAACCACTATTTATACACATATCGATTAAATCCTTTCATTCTGTCTCCCACATCTCCCACCTCTCTCTTTTGTTTTCTATCACTTCGTCTATCTGCCTTATATTCTGTTTTTTTTTTCAAAATTTTCCCCAAGTTGCTGATTTTCTCCTCAGCTATAATCAATTAACTGCTGAATCTGTATTTCATTTCTAGAAATCCTTTTTCTAAAATCTACCTTGCCATTTCCAAGTGTCTGTCTCCTGTATTCTGTGACGGATAGGTCTACAATTTGTCACCTCTGTGAGTCTCAGTCTGCTGCCCAAGACTCCTGCTGTCTCATTTATTGTGTATTATTATTCTTTTTCATCATGAGCTACCTCTTCTCAAACCTCTGTCATAAGGAACTCCTGCCAGCCTGGAATACGGTTTTGCTGCATTCCCTTGGATCGCGACCCAACTAACAGCACCTTGTGTGAATTCGTGTCCTGGGTCATCAAGAGATTTGACCTGTGGTTACAATTCTAGTTCTCAAAGATTTCTTTGTAGGGGACCTCCTAGCCTAACCGTTTAAGATAGGTAAATAATTTTCCACAGACAGGATTCTCAGTCACCCTTACAGTAAATCACCTTTGCCCCAAAGCATGGCCATCACCATCACAACTATGAGATTGGTTATATTAGATCCTTTCCTTGAGCAGCATCCAAGTTTTGGAGACATGGAAAAATCAAAGGTCAAAACTCACTAAGTTCAGAAAGTGTCTAAGAGGCAAAAGACAGTTTCACTTTTCTTAGGTTTTTTGTGTATTTTTTTTTTACTTTGAAAGATTAATTTGCAGGGTCATGTCTGTCTGTCTCTCTGTCTGTCTGTCCATCCATCCATCTATCATTTTAGTTTTTTGAGACAGGGTTTCTCTGTGTAGCCCTGGGTGTCCTGGAACTCACTCTGTAGACCAGGCTGGCCTTGAACTTAGAGATTCACCTGCTTCTGCCTTCTGAGTACCAGGATTAAAGGCGTGTGCCACCCACCACCTACACCACCTGGCTCATCTGTATTTTTTTTAAATGGGGGTGGCATTTTGCTTGTTTTGTGCATGTACACACACACACACACACACACACGTGTGTGTGTGTGTGTGTGTGTGTGTGTGTGTGCATGTGCTCATGCAGAGGACAAAGAAGGGAGTCTGGCATCTTCCTCTATAGCTCCCCACCTATTCCTTTGAGGCGGAGTCTCTCCTGAATCTGAAGTTCCTTTTTTTTTTTAACCCCGTTAGGATGGCAGCTGTCAACTAACCCACACTCAGTGCTAGGGTTACAGGCTTGCTACATGGGTGCCAGGGACTTAATGCGGGTCCTTTGCCTGAGCAGCAAGTGTTCTCAGCTTCTCTCCAGCTCCCAAATATGGGGGTTAAATATGAGCCAGCATGTGTAGTTGTTTGCAGCAGGAAGATCAGTGAAGGATCCCGTTTTCCCATTTCCTGTGTGCGTACAGTGTGTATGTTTGTGCACGTGTATGCATGTGCAAACTTCAAGGTTGAAATTTGGAATCATCCTCATCATTCTTCCTCCTTATTCACTGAGGCAGGCTCTCTCAGTCATGCCCAGGGCTCATGCTATGGCTAGTCTATGAGACAGCTTGCTCTGGGAGCCCGTCTCTGGCTTTGGAAGCTAGAATTACAGGCAGATAGCATGCCCACCCAGCATTTACATGAGTTTGGGAGGTTTGAACCCTAATCCTCATGCTTGCACAGCAAGGGTTTTATCCCCTGAACTACCCCCACCCCAATCCTGGATTTCCCTTTTAAATAGTATTTCTCAAAATGCGGTCCAATCTCTGCCTACATCAAAATCCTCTAGAGCACCCATCAAAACTTTCAAATTCAAGCCATAGCCCCCACCGAACTGGTATCCCCAGGGAGGGAAATAGGGAGGGGAAGTTTTCCAGAATGTAGGAATTTGAATTTTAACCAGCTTGCAAGAAAACATTATGCACAATAACTTAGAGCCTGTGAGTCAGAGTCAAGCTTTCCAGAGAGTTGAGGCCATTAGTGGGCTGGGAAATTCATTTTTATGAATTAAAGCAAAGTCAAAATTCTAAAAGACGAAGACAGCTGCATGAAGCCTTGTTAAGTTAGGAAAGTGTGTGTGTGTGTGTGTGTGTGTGTGCATGTGCAAGTGTGTGCATGAGTTCATGTGTGTGCAAGTGTTTAAACATGTTCGTGTGTGTATGTATATGAACATGTTCGTGTGTGTGCATGTGTACGCACATGTTCATGTGTGTGCGTGCATATGAGCGTGTTCACGTGTGTATGTGTATAAACATGTTCACGTGTGTGCATGTGTATGCAGCATGTGTTCGTGTGTGTGTACACACGTTCTTGTGTGTGCATGCGTATGCATGTGTTCATTTGTGTGTGTGTGCGCATGCACGTGTGCACATACATTCTAAGCTGTGCTTTTTGTACTGAGTTTTAAAAAGTTAGATGGACACTGCCTTAAAGAACGTCTCTCCAGGGCTGGAGAGATGGCTCAGCGGTTAAGAGCATTGCCTGTTCTTCCAAAGGTCCTGAGTTCAATTCCCAGCAAACACATGGTGGCTCACAACCATCTGAAATGAGATCTGATGCCCTCTGCTGGCCTGCAGGCAGACACACAGACAGAATATTGTATACATAATAATAAATAAATAAATAAATAAATAAATAAATAAATAAATAAATAAAATAAAAGAATGTCTCTCCATTATTTCAATCAGATTTTACCCATAACTTAACAAATAGGGAGAAAGGAATCCAGTGAAATTTCCCTCTGAATAACCACGTGTGTACATGTACCAGCTCATTCTGGCACTTCCTGACTCCAAGTAAAGTGAGCAAATGCAGCATCCATCCAATGTGGTGTGGCTGGGAGCATGCTGCTAATTGTCACCTCCCCAGGGAGGGTTCCTTGGTTTTGTCAAGACAGCACAGAGCTCGTGTTCCAGCTTCCATTACATCTCAGCAGTTTTGCACCAAAGGAAAAGGACCACAAAGTTCTGGCAAAGTACTGTGTGCAAGATTCTGTCATACTGAGTTTTGCTCCCACAAGTAGGTTGTGGGTCGCCACTGAGGCACTTTTGCTGTGTGGAAATCTTCCTTCCCTGTTCAAATGCTTGCTGCAGTCAAATGTTTCTAAAAAAAAAAACTAAAAAGAAGGAAAGATAAACAGATCTATTTAGTCAAACACCAATATTAAATACATACACAAGCACACACCACACATGTGGAAATACATAGAAATGCATGTGTGCATACATACAGACACAGATGTATAGGCACATATACACACATACATGGAAATACACACATAATAGACACATACATACACATATACATATCACACATATACACATACATGCACATAAAACATTGGTTATCTTCAATATATCTCACAAATTTTAATCATTCATGTCACACTTTTGTATTTCTCATTCCCATAAACTTCGGATACAATTCTTTATCTTTTTCAAATTGTATTTATTAATATTGTGTGTATCTGTGTATAGCATGTGTTTGAGTGTGCTTATACCATGTCGTGTGCGTGGATGTCAGAGGACAACTTTGTGAAGTGGGTTCTCTCCTTCCACATGAATGTGGTTTCTTGGGATCAAACTCAGGCATCAGGCTTGGGAGGCAGGTGACTTTTCCAGCTAAGCTGTCTCCCCAGCCCATTTGCCTATGTCCCATAAGCTGAGTGACATTTTAAATAAGGTTTTCAAATAGAATACTTTGTCATCCCTATAAACTGAAAACTAGTTTGGCAAAAGATAAAAAAAATCAAAAATATACCAGTAAAAATAAATGTGAGGAGAGAGAAACACAATCACACTCTGGTTCAGTTCTGTTGCTGACTGAGTCTCTGAAATCGAATGAAATCTGTTCTCATTGTTCGAAACATTCAGATGGAGAAAGACTTGGGTGTCTCTTCTTAAAGACCAGTTGGATGGAACTGAGTCTGAGAACGTCAGCAGATGGGAGCTTAGGGAAGAGAGCACATCCACAGCAGCCTCTTCTCAGATCTTCAACTGACCAGGTACCTCTAAGAATAGCATCTCAGACTTGGGGAGACTGGTAGAATCTGTGTGAGCACGAGAGTCCCCTCCAAGTTTTCTTACAATCCAAAAGGCTGTGCCTCATCCCCAGAGCGGCTGACTTGGTACACAAAGCCTGAGAGTCTGCATTTCTAGCAAGTTCCTATGAGGAACTGGTGGTTTGGGTACAGACCACTCTCTGAAAGCCACTGAAATAGATAAATCCTGTCTGTCTCCCAGACCCTGCTCGGGCGAGTCTCACCTTCTCTGCTCCCCACGCCGCCCCCTTTGCTCTCCGCCCTCCTTAATCGCCTCGTCTAGCAAGCTTAGCCCTCTCACTGTTTCCACCCAAACTGAACATCTTATTTTTCTCCACTTCCCCATGCTTTGAAACACTTCTATCGAACAAAATACATTTATTAACTGATAATGAATTCACTTTCTCATGTTTTATTAATCAAAGACTGCCAATCAGAGCTTCCAGTCAGCATGGGGTAACTGGTGTTTCTATACTGAGTATCTGATATAATCTAGCCCCAAGCAAAGAAACACGATGTTTTGGTTTAATTAGTTGGAGCATGCCATCGCTGGTAAATAGGCGCTGCTGCTGGGTTTAGTCTTTTTTGAACCCTGGGAACAGCACACAAGGCTCCTCTCCTCCCTCCCCGTCACTGCTCTCTGAGACTCTCAGGAGTCTAAGGTGCTCTGATTGGGACCGCCTGATGTATGTCACTCCTGCGGTGATTAATCCCTTGTCCTCTGTCATTTTTTCTATTGTTGTAGAAAGAGCACAAAGGGACCATATCTGACCTTTCCTTTTAAACTGTGTAATGCCTCACTTGGGGCTACAGAGTAGCAACAACAGCCAAAAAAAATGACAAAAGCAAGACAAAACTACTAATTTAAATGATATGTTTGATTATAGGATATTTGTATCCAGGGAAGAACAATTCAATTAAAGTTCCTCTGCTATAAAACAGTCCTGCCCTGTAGAGAGGAAAGTAAATCTCCAGCCAGCAAAAACCATGGGCCTTCTAGGATTGGTACAGACTTGAAAATAACTACTTGTCTGGGGAAATAACCAGGATGTAATTCCAGTTGACAACTGTGCTTGGTACCTTCTAGACGGATGGTGAAGGAGACCTACTAAAAGGAGCCCAATTTATTCAAAAGCAGACGCACAATCTGTGGATGATGCAAAGATCTTAGTGACTCCAATTCGCCTTCCTCAAGGGGATGACTTCTACAAGTCTGTCTAAAACTCCTGTGCTGGTTTGAATGAAGAAATCTCCACATAGGCTCAAGCATTTAACCCTTGGTCCCCAGTTGGCGGCACTCCTTGGAGAGGTCATAAACAGGAAGGCGCAGCCTTGCTGGAGGAACTGCATCACCAGGGATGGATTTGAGAGTTTAAAGACTCACCCCAGTTCCAGTTCTCTTTCTACCTCACGTTTGTATCTGAGGACATGAGTTCTCGGCTCCGTGTTCCTGCAGCCAGGCCTGTAACTTGCTACCTGCTTCTCTGCCACGGTGAATTCTTATTGCTCAGGAATTCTATGCCCGAGTAACCTCTTCCAGAAGTTGTTCTTGGTCATGATATTTTATCACAGCAACAAAGAGTAACACAACTCCTGTCTTCCAGAAGCCATAAGTGGCGATTGACACCGCGTGAACCCTAAACTCCCCTAGCAGTACAGTGCGTGGCACTGCCGTGCAGATTTCAAAATTGCTCCCCCAGCTCCATGACAGAGTCCTGAAACTTAACTTTTATAGAGTAATTTCTTCATATGACGACCTAGCACACACTAGACATCTTGAAATTGTGAAATGCCAATAGCAGCAGGCTTTTGTCTCCCGTGAATCTCTTCATGTGTCTTCTTGCCCTGAAGTGGTGAGAAGAGCCCTTCAATACTGGTACTAACTATGCTTCAAATATTTCACCAGAGAAACCCCAGGAAAGTCTTTCGACTATTGATGACTCTGAGAGTAAGAAATGCAAAAAGCAAGATTTGGGAGGTTGTTTTGCTTGTTCTAAAGAGTTATTAGATTTGACTAATTATGCGGCTTATCAACGTAGACGATCTTATGGTGCCACGTGATAATTTGCCCCATCATTTGTGCCTGATTAAATAACGAAAATTGAACCTGAGAAGCCCTTCTAATCAGGTTCCTGCTCTGGCCTGTTGCTACGGCAACTTAGGGCTCCAGCCAAGAAGACAGC
This sequence comes from Alexandromys fortis, assembly GCF_014885135.2. Lineage (NCBI taxonomy): Eukaryota > Metazoa > Chordata > Mammalia > Rodentia > Cricetidae > Alexandromys > Alexandromys fortis. The sequence continues at coordinate 2,661,106 of NW_026067943.1, forward strand.
AAACGTATTACACATTGCTCCATCTATGTTCTCTCTTCTTTAATGCCCTTAGAGCCAATCTGTACTTCACACTGTACATGTTTAGAAGTATGTTATGCCTCCAATATGGAAACCATATGTATTTGTATTTTCTGCCATCATCCCATCCGTGTAGCAGAAACTAAAAGAAAATCTCATGGGGCGGAGTTACAGTTGGTGGATGGGACAGACCGTGCAGAGTTATTCCTTTCTGTTCTGGAGACTCCACCAAAATCATGATCAAGAGATTAAGAAGAGCCAGGCAGTGGTGGCACACGCCTTTAATCCCAGCACTCGGGAGGCAGAGGCAAGCAGGTCTCTGTGAATTAGCCAACCTGGCCTACAAGAGCTAGTTTCAGGACAGGCTCCAAAGCTACAGAGAAAACCCTGTCTCGAAAAACCAAAAAAAAAANAAAAAAAAAAAAAAAAAACAAGGAAAAGAAAGGAAGGAAGGAAGGAAGGAAGGAAGGAAGGAAGGAAGGAAGGAAGGAAAAGAAAAAGGGGGGAGGGGGAGAGATTAAAAAGGAAAACAGGCAGTGGTGGCACACGCCTTTAATCTCAGTACTTTGGAGACAAAGGCAGGCAGACCTTTGAGTTTGAGCCTAGCCTGGTTCCTAGTGAGTTCCAGGACAGCCAGGGCTGCACAGAGAAAGCCTGTCCTGAGAAACAGAGATTAAAAAGGGATATGGTCACATCGACCTGGAACATGCTTCATTCTCTCCCATTTTTGCTCCTTTCTTAAGACATAAATTATGTCTAATACTAAATTTGACATTTTAGGGCTGAGGACATAGCTCAGTTACAGACTGCTGACCTAGCAAATGAAAGGCCCTTGGGTTTAATCCCAAAGACTGAAGATACAGGAAGAGATGGGGCAGGAGAAAGGGGGGAGGAGGAAGGGAGGGAGGGAGGGAAGGAAAGAGAGAGAGAGAGAGAGAGAGAGAGAGAGAGAGAGAGAGAGAGAGAGAGAAGCTGTGAAGCCACTTTTAGGTGTTCAGTTCACTGGCATGATATACATTCCCATAATGCACAAGGGCCCTTAGCATTCCTTCTCAAGAGTTTTCATGGTCCCAAATTGAAAAATCTGTCCCCAGGAAGCACTAGCTCCCAGTTTTCTTCTTCCCCACCCAGTCGATAGAAGCTGCCATTCTACTCTCTGTCTCTGTATTTTGCTGCTATTGTATCTCATATAAGTGAAATCTTATGGAATACCTACTCAGCCCTTTGTGTATGGTTTCTTTCATTTGCAATCCTCATGGTTGAGTTATGGAGTAGACGATACCGATATTTTATTCCTCCTTCAGGCTGGAAATATTTTATTGTGTGTATACAACACAGATACAGAACAAGCTAACCAGATTGCCTACCAAAACCCAATAGCAAAGACTTCCAATTCATAAGCTCTATCTGTGCATCCAGAGCTTCTGTGATGGCTTATATTGATTGTCAACTTCAGAGGATCTAGATCACCTTGGAGACAAATCTCTGGACATGACTATGAGGAAGTTTGTAAATTGGGTTAACTGTGGTGGAAGAATTCACCTTAAATGAGGGTGACACCGTGCCAAGAGCTAGGGAGCCTGGACTGTACAGAAGGAGGAACTGGACTGGAGAGTGTTAACATCCACCTCCCTTTGCTTCCTGTCTTCAAATGTGATCAGCTGCCTCAAACTCCCACTGCTATGACCTCCCCACCATGATGGACTATACCCTGGAACTGCAAACCGGGGGGAAATCCTTCCTTCCTAACCTGCTTTGTTGGGTGTTTTGTCCCAGGGATGAGAAGTAACTAATACATAATGTACACAATGCAGCTATCAGTTCAAAAGCAAACAAAGCCAAGATACATGAAAAAGAACTCTTGGAAAATTAAAATTTAATAGACTGCTTAAAAGTAAGCAAAGGGCAAACTGATAGGGAAAGTTAGATGGAGCATATGGATACAGAGGTCAGGAATCAATCCAATGCATTCAGAAAAGAGGGCAAAGTCACAAAGAAGTAACTTAAGAAAAATTTCCCAAAACCGAGGGGCACAAGGGTATGTTGGAAAACACTTTTAAGGAGGTACCAGTGCCAATTTCAACACACCAAAGGTACTGAGAAGAGCGTACAAGTCCATCTCATCCAACTAAATGAGATTAAAAACTATATTGGACTTCTAGAAAACATGCCAAAAACATACTGGGAAAATACCTTCAAGGAAAAATAATTTGAATAGAGTTCTGTAGATCTGAACTGAAAAACCCAGATAGGACAGAAACTTCCAAAAAATGTATCTTTCTGGTGCCTTTCTTAGAAATGCTGAACGACACGCTGTAGACCACAAGACCCCGGAAACACAGGGCCCAACATAAATGCAAAGCTAAAGTCACGCCCCAGATGACAAGGGGCGAAAGGTCTAGAGAAAGATCAACCTGTATTGGAGCAGAAAGACTTCACAGAAGGAAGGTCCAGAACAGAAGTGATACAACCGCATGGGAAAATTATCACTATGTCCTTGTACCTACCTAGAGGTAAGGGTAGCTCTGGCTCCTCATCAAAGAAGCTTCTCTTTACAACAGAGACCCACAACTGGGCAGAGAACAACCGACCCGACCGTGGGGTGCCCAGTGCCAACTGATAGCTCAATAGCACACCCCTCTCCCCATAGCTTAGGGAATAGCTTGGAAGAGGAGAGGAAGAGATTGCAAGAGCCAGAGGACCAGCACACATGAGGTGAGATCATGTCTTCTATAGATGGCAGGGAAGGAAGCTCTACTCATGAAATCTCAACAGTGTGGCTGCCGACACGAGATCTGAACAATGACAAGATGAATTGACATATCAGTGTGGATGGGGGAAATCACACAAGGCTCCACTCCTAGAGGAAGAGTTACAGGCAATTCATGACTGCAGGGGGGGGGGGATCAGTCTTTCCCCCGGGGATGAGACTCCTACCCCGGGGATGGTACCCAATACCAAACAACTCTAAATTAACTCAGTAGGTCATATTGATCTATTTGTCGATCTCTCTATATATATACATACATATATATGTATATATATGATAGTAATAATAAAAGAAAAATGTCATGAATTTGAGTGGTAAGAGACATGGTTGGAGGGAGGAGGAGGAAAATAATTTAAATATAGTACATATATATATGAATTTTAAAAAATAAATATAAAGTTCGGCAGTGGTGGTGCACACCTTTAATCCTAGCACTCAGGAGGCAGAGGCAGGTGGGTCTCTGTGAGTTCAAGGCCAGCCTGTGAAGGCACAAGTCACGAACAAGGCCACACCAGTTTGGAGTTATGATTAATAGGGTGTTATTTATTTAAAGGGGAAAAAACTTACAGATCACCATCCCAGACAACAGCCATCTGCATAACCAGGAAGGGAGTCTAGTCTCCGGCGGAACAGGAAGTGAAGAGAGTGAGCAGAGGAAATAGCCGCTTTTTTAAAGGGAGAGAGACCATGCCCCAATGGGCTGGTATCACAGCAGCTATTGGTTGGAGGGGCAGAAGGACCTCCCGCAACACCTCCCACTTTTGTTTAAGTAAGAGAGTTCTAAACCTACTATGAAATTATATATAATAAGTACAAATATCCTATTCTAACTAGCTTAGGTCTTGTATAATAAATAACTTGGCCAAGTCGTGAGAGAAAAGTAACTACATTTATATAGTCTTCAACCCCATCGAAGATCTGAGAAGGGAAATAATGTTACCTGGGTAATTAGGAAGTTCAGTAAAACAACTTCCAAAACATGCAACAAATCACAGAGACAACTAGCTACCTGG
>NW_026067943.1:2671911-2698054 GCF_014885135.2 Alexandromys fortis
GTGCTCTGGTTCACACCACTTAAGAGCTGTACTTGCAAGGGAGATTTAAAAACGACTCAGAAAAGAGTAAACCACGCAGGCAGAGACTACGCGGGCCTGTGGAGTTTCAATCCACGTGGGGAAGCAGATGATAGGGTGCGTGGGGACTTGAAGTCAATCTGAGGTGTCTAAAAAATTATAAAGAACTGCAACAAGAAAAGCCAGTGCATGATAATTTATATTAAACTGCTGGCTCCACGCACAAGGCACAGGCTACAAGGCTGCCACAAGGCACAGGCCACACGGCCGCCACAAGGCACAGGCCACATGGCCGCCGCAAGGCACAGGCCACATGGCCGCCACAAGGCACAGGCCGCGGCTAAGGAAGGGAGGGCTCGTGCCAAGCCCAACTCGAGCAGGGGAAGGAGAGGTCCTAAAAGCCAAACGTTCGGGCGCCAGATGAAGGCGTAAGTCACGAACAAGGCCACACCAATTTGGAGTTATGATTAATAGGGTGTTATTTATTCAAAGGGGAAAAAACTTACAGATCACCGTCCCAGACAACAGCCATCTGCACAACCAGGAAGGGAGTCTAGTCTCTGGCGGAGCGGGAAGTGAAGAGAGCGAGCAGAGGAAATAGCCGCTTTTTTAAAGGGAGAGAGACCATGCCCCCAATGGGCTGGTATCACAGCAGCTATTGGTTGGAGGGGCGGAAGGACCTCCCGCAACAAGCCTGGTCTAGGAGAGCAAGTTCCAGGACAGGCTTCAAAGTTACAGAGAAACCCTGTCTCAAAAAACCAAATGAATAAATAAATAATCCTTTAAGAATTGAGATTTAAAAATTGAGAATTTTGAAAGGAAAAACAACTGGTAGGGCCATAGAAGTTCTAATAAGAGGACAGATTTAAGAAATAGTGCAAAAAATAATAGAGTGAAAATATGAAGACATTATTGACTCCAGAAAAAAACCAAAAGTTATACAAGGAAAGAGATATAAGCACTGCATAGTTTTTAGACTTTAAGCAGATAATCATTATTCAATATTCAATAATATAATTGTGATTGATATAATACAGCATTCAATAAATGTTCATTTGACTGAAAGTTATGATTTGGTCATTTGAATTTACAAGAAAAGGTAGGGGACAAGTATCAAACTTCATCTCAGATATCCGCAAGCTAAAAGATGATGTCTACACTGACTTATTCAGGTAAGAGACAATGTCTACACTGACTTATTCAGGTAAGAGACAATGTCTACACTGACTTATTCAGGTAAGAGACGATGTCTACACTGACTTACTAAGAACAGCATTGTTAGCATTTTCCTTTGGTATACATCACCAGCTACTTTGATGACTGCAGTTCAAAACGTTTAGGTCTAGTGACTTGGATCCTTTCTGTGGAACTGGCATAAACTCATTCTCCACCTGGTTTCCAGGGACAAAATGGGAATAACAGTTGAGAATATGGGTTTGGGGTCTGGAGAGACAGCTCGGCTGGCAAGAGCATTTGCCACACAGACCTGACCTGAGTTCAACACTGGGACCCATGATGGGAATGGAGGCTCAACTCCTAGAAGTTGTCTCTTAACCTCTACATGTATGTGGTATGCATACTCAGGCTCACATTCCCAATACACACACACATACATGCACACATACACACACATACATGCACACATGCACACACGCGCACACACACACATGCACACACACACACACCACCACTACCACTGTCTCAGCATCATTATAATAAATTAATTTTTTTTTTGGTTTTTCAGGACAGGGTTTCTTTGTACAGCCTTGGATGTCCTAGAACTTGCTCTGTAGACCAGGCTGGTCTGGAACTCACAGAGGTCTGCCTGCCTCTACCTGCCAAGTGCTGGGATTAAAGGAGTGTCCGACCTGAGCCAGCAACCTCCACAGGAACAGACATGAAGGAGCAGGCTTGACCCAGAGAACTCTGCAGGACAGACCCAAGTCAGAGACCTCTGTGGGAACAGGCCCAGGCCAGAATCATCTACCAAAACAGGCTTGAGTCAATGACCTCCACCAGAGCAGGCCTGAACCAGCAATCTCTGCTGGAGCAGGCCTGAGGCAACAACCTCCACAGGAGCAGGAACAAGTGAGCTACCAATGAAGAAGCAGGCCCAAGCCAGAGACCTCTGTGGGACTGGGAGTGAATCAGCGACCTCTGAGGTAGTGGCCCTGAGCCAACAACCTCCCCCAGAGCAGGCCCAAACCAACAACCACTGCAGAAGCAAGCCTGAGCCAGCGACCTCTGCCAGAGCAGGCCCAAGACAGCAACCTCAGCAGAAGCAGCCCAAGCAAGCAACCTCTATGGGAGCAGGCCCGAACATCCCCCGGTATTGCAGAGCAACCCGGGAGTGCTGAGCAACATCTAGGAACACTAAGTGACCTCCAGGGTGACTGGAACCAAGGCCCTGACTGCACCACAAGGAGCAGCCATCTGAGCCTTGGATCCACTGGCAACTGGAAGATCAATCACCAGAGACACAGACCGTCCCAATTATACCAGAAGAAAAGATGAGTAGACAAGCTGAGAACACACAACACCACAAAGAGCAATATGACACCAATAAAAACTAGTGGCCCTACAACAGTACGATTTGAACAACCAAATATAGATGAAGCAGAAGAAAATTACCTAAAAAATAATTTTAGAAGAATGCTTGAGGCCCTTAAAGAGGAAATGAAAAATTCCCTCAAAGAAATGGAGGAAAAGACAACAAAAATTGGAAGAAATAAATCCTTTAAAGAAAACCAAGAAAAAGCAATCAAACATATAAAAGAAAGTATTCAAGACTAGAAAACTAAAATAGAGACTTGGGGAGAAAATACAAACTGAGGGAATTATAGAAACTGAAATTATGAGAAAATTATCAGGAACCACAAATGCAAGCATAAACAGCAGAATACAAGAAATGGAAGAGAGAATCTCATGTGCTGAAGATACAATAGAGGAAATAGACTCATCAGTCAAAAAAAAAAAACATTAAATCTAACAAAAGCTTGACACAAAATATCCAGGAAATATGGGACACCATGAAAAGACAAAACCTAAAAATAATAGGTATAGAAGAAGGAGAAGAACACCAGGTCAAAGGCACAAAAAATATATTTTACAAAAGCATAGAAGAAAACTTACCCAACCTAAAGAAAAATATGCACATGAAGATACAAGAAGCATACAGAACACCAAATAGACTAGATTTAAAAAAAAGTCCCCTCACCACATAATAATCAAAACAATAAACACACAGAAGAAAGAAAGAATATTAAGAGCTTTGAAGGAAAAAGGCCAAGTAACATATAAAGGCAGACCTATCAGAATTACACCTGACTTCTCATTGAACACAATGAAAACTAGAAGGTCTTGTTCAAGCATTGTACAGGCATTAAAGACCATGGATGCCAGCACAGACTACTATACCCAGCAAGACTTTCAATCACCATAGATGGACAAAACAAGATATTCCATGACAGAACCAGATTTAACCAATACCTAGCCATAGACCCAGCCCTATACAAAGTACTAGAAGGAAAAATTGAACCCAAGGAAGTTGGCTAATTCCACAAAAACACAGACAATAAATGATTTCACAGCAGCAAACCCCAAAGAAAAGAAACACAGACAAATTAACATCACCAACAACAAAAACTAAAATAACAGGAGATACCAATCATTGGTCATTAATATCCCTTAATATAAATAGACTCAACTCACCTATAAAAAGACACAGGCTAACAGATTGGATATGAAGACAGAATCCATCCTTCTCCTGCATATAAGAAATACACCTCAACCTCAAAGACAGACATCGCCTTAGAGTAAAGGGTTGGAAAAAAAATCCAATCAAATGGACCTAAGAAGCAAGCTGGTGTAGCTATCCTAATATCTAACAAAATGGACTTTGAACTAAAATCAATCAAAAGAGACAAAGAAGAACATTTCCTATTAGTCACAGGAAAGATCCATCAAGAGGAAATCTTTTTTTATTGATATTTATTGAGCTCTACATTTTTCTCTGCTCCCCTCAATGCCTTTCCCCTCCCCCATTCAGCCCTCCCCCAAGGTTCCCATGCTCCCAATTTACTCGGGAGATCTTGTCTTTTTCTAATTTCTACTTCCCATGTAGATTAGAACTATGTAAGTCTCTCTTAGTGTCCTCATTGTTGTCTAAGTTCTCTGGGACTGAGGTTTGTAGGCTGGCTTTCTTTGCTTTATGTTTAAAAACCATCTATGAGTGAGTACATGTGATAATTGTCTTTCTGGGTCTGGGTTACCTCACTCAAAATAATTTTTTCTAGCTCCATCCCTTTTCCTGCAAAATTCAAGCTGCCGTTATTTTTTCTGCTGTATAGTACTCCGTTGTGTAAATGTACCACATTTTCCTTAACCATTCTTCAGTCGATAGACATTTAGGTTGTTTTCAGGTTCTGGCTATGACAAACAATGCTGCTATCAACATAGTTGAGCACATGTCCTTGTGGCACAATAGAGCATCTTTTGGATATATACCCAAAAGTGCTTGCTATTCTGGGTCTTGAGGAAGGTTGTTTCCTAATTTTCTGAGAAATCGCCACACTGACATCCAAAGTGGTTGTACCAGCTTGCATTCCCACCAGCAATGCAGAAGTGTTCCCTTTTCCCCACAACCTCTCCAGCATAAATTGTCATCAGTGTTTTTGATCTTAGCCATTCTTGCAGGTTATAAGATGGAATCTCAGAGCTGTTTTGATTTGTATTTCCCTGATGGCTAAGGATGTAGAGCATTTCCTTCAGTGTCTTTCAGCCATTTTAGATTCCTCTGTTGAGAGTTCTCTGTTTAGGTCTGTACTCCATTTTTTTTATTGGATTATGTGATCTTTTGGTGTCCAATTTCTTGAGTTTGTATATTTTGGAGATCAGAACTCTGTCTGATGTGGGGTTAGTGAAGATCTTTTCCCATTCTCTAGGCTGTATTGTTGACCTTGTCCTTTGCTTTACAGAAGCTTTTCAGTTTCAGGAGGTCCCATTTATTAATTGTTTCTCTCAGTGTCTGTGCTGTTGGGTTGTACTTAGGAAGTGGTTCCCTATGCCAATGCTAGAGGAAATCTTATTACTGAATATCTATGCCCCAAATAAAAGGGCATCCTCATCTGTAAAAGAAACACTTCTAAAGCTTAAATTACACATTAAACCCCACACACTAGTAGTGGGTGACTTCAACACCCCATGCTCACCACTGGAAAGGTCTGTCAGACAGAAAATTAACAGACAAATAAGGGAACTAACAGATGTTATGACTCAAATGGACTTAACAGACATCTATAGAACATTCTATTCAAACATAAAAGAATATACCTTCTCCTCAGAACCTCATGGAACCTTCTCAAAAATTAACTACATACTTGGTAACAAAGAAAACCTCAACAAACAAAAGAAAAAATTAGAATAATCCTATGTATCTTATTGCATCACCATGGCTTAAAATTTAGCATTCAACAGCAACACTAATTCCAGAAAGCCCACAAACACATGGAAATTAAACAATGCTCACCCGAATCATCAATGGGTCAAGGAAGAAATAAAGGGAGAAATGAAAGACTTCCTAAAATTTAATGAAAATGACCACACAACATACCCAAATTTATGGGACACAATGAAAGCAGTGTGAAGAGGAAAGTTCATAGCACTAAACGCCTACATAAAGAAGCTGGAAACATCCCACACTAGTGAGTTAACAGAACATTTGAAAGCTCTAGAACAAAAACAAGCAAACTCAGCCAGGAGAACTAAACAGGCAGGAAATAATCAAATTGAGAGCTGAAATTTAAAAAAAAGAAACAAAACAATACAAAGAATCAATGAGACAAAGAGTTGGTTCTTTGAGAAAATCAACAAAATAGACAAACCTTTATCCAAACTAACCAAAAGGCAGAGAGAGAATATAAAAAATAACGAAATCAGAAATGAAAAGGGAGATATAACAACAAATAGGGAGGAAATCCAGAGAATCATTTGGTCATTTTTCAAAAACGTGTATTCCACAAAATTGGAAAACTTAAAGAAAAAGGAAAACTTTCTGGATAAATATCACTTACCAAAATTAAATCAAGATCAGATAAGCCAATTTAATAGACCTATAACTGCTGAAGAAATAGAAACAGTCATCAAATGTCTCCCAACCAAACAAAGCCCAGGACCAGATGGCTTCAGCTCAGAATTCTACAAGATTATCAAAGAAGAACTAATACAAATATTCCTCAAATTGTTCCACACAGAAGGAATATTGCCAAACTCTTCTTATGAGGCTACGATTACCCTGATACCCGAACCACATAAAGACACTACTAAGAAAGAGAATTACAGACCAATTTCACTCATGAACATTGATGTTATACTCAATAAAATGCTGGCAAACCAAATCCAAAAACACATCAGAAAAATCATCCACCATGATCAAGTTGGCTTCATCCCAGAGATGCAGGGATGATTCAACATATGAAAATCTGTCAATGTAATCCACCATATAAACAAACTGAATTTAAAAATAGATCACATGATCATCTTCTGAGATGCTGAAAAGGCCTTTGACAAAATACAACATCCCTTCATGATAAAATCTTGAAGAGAGCAGGGATACAAGGAACATACCTAAACATAATAAAGGAAATATACAGCAAGTCAACAGTCAACATCAAACTGAATGGAAAAAAACTCACAGTGATCCCACTGAAATCAGGAACAAGACAAGGTCGTCCACTCTCTCCATATCTATTCAATATAGTTCTTGAGGCTCTTGCTAGAGCAATAAGACAACAAAAGGAGGTCAAGGGAATACAAATCAGAAAAGAAGAAATCAAACTCTCACTATTTGCTGATGATATGATAGTTTACATAAGCAACCCCAAAAACTCTACCAAGGAACTTCTACAACTCATAAACACTTTCAGTAATGTAGCAGGATACAAGTTAAACTCAAAAAAAATCAGTAGCCTTCCTTTACACAGATGATAAATGGGCTGAGAAAGAAAACAGAGAAGCATCACCCTTCACAATAGCCACAAATAACATAAAATAACTAGGAGTAACTCTCACCAAACAGGTGGAAGACTTGTACGACAAGAACTTTAAATCTTCTAAGAAAGAAATTGAAGAAGACGCCAGAAAGTGGAAAAGTCCCCCATGCTCTTGGGTAGTAGAATTAACATAGTGAAAATGGCAACCTTACCAAGAGCAACCTACAGATCCAATGCAATGCCCATCAAAATCCCAACAAAGTTCTTCACAGACATTGAAAGAACGGTACTCAACTTCATATGGAAAAGCAAAAAAAAAAACAAACTAGCCAAAGCAATTCTGTACAATAAAGGAACTTCTGGAGGCATCACAGTCCCTAGCTTCAAATTCTACTACAGAGCTACAGTACTGAAAACAGCCTGGTATTGGCATAAAAACAGACAGGAGAGCCAATGGAGCCAAATCGAAGACCCAAAAATCAATCCATAAACCTACAAATATCTGATTTTTTGACAAAGAAGCAAAAAATATATAACAGAAAAAGAAAGCATATTTGATAAATGGTGCTGGCATAACTGGATATCAATATGTAGAAGAATGAAAATAGATCCATATCTATCACCACGGACAAAACTCAAGTCCAAATGGATCAAAGACCTCAACATAAAGCCAGCCACACTGAACCTCATAGAAGAGAAAGTGGGAAGTACACTTGAATGCACTGGCACAGGAGAGCACTTCCTAAATATAAACCAAGTAGCACAGACACTGAGAGAAACGATTAATAAATGGGACCTCCTGAAACTGAAAAGCTTCTGTAAAGCAAAGGACAGGGTCAATAAGACAAAATGGTAGCCTACAAAACGGGAAAATATCTTCACCAACCCCACATTGGACAGAGGGTTGGTCTCCAAAATATACAAATAACTCAAGAAATTGGTCATTGAAAGAACAAATAATCCAACCTAAAAAATGGAGTACAGACCTAAACAGAGAACTCTCAGCAGAGGAATCTAAAATGACTGAAAGACACTTAAGGAAATGCTCAACATCCTTAGCCATCAGAAAAATATAAATCAAAACAACTCTGAGATTCCATCTTATAGAATGGCTAAGATGAAAAACACTGATAGCAACTTATGCTGGAGAGGATTGGGGTATGGGAAACACTCCTCCTATGCTGGTGGGAGTGCAAACTGGTACAGCCACTTTGAATATCAGCATGGTGATTTCTCAGAAAATTAGGAAACTACCTTCCTCAAGACCCAGAATAGCAAGCACTTTTGGGTATATACCCAAAGGATGCTCAATCAAATCACAAGGACATGTGCTCAACTATGTTGATAGCAGCATTGTTTGTCATAGCCAGAAACTGGAAACAACCTAAATGCCCCTTGACAATGGATAAGGAAAATGTGGTATATTTACACAATGGAGTACTATACAGCAGAAAAAATAATGATATCTTGAAATTTTCAGGCAAACGGATGGATCTAGAAAACATTATATTGAGTGAGGTAACCCAGACCCAGAAAGACAATTATCATATTTACTCACTCATAAGTGGCTTTTAGACATAAAGCAAAAAAAAATTCTTTGTGCCTATAATTCACAATCCCAGAGAACCTAGACAACAATGAACACCCTAAGAGAGACATACATGGATCTAAACTACATGGATGTAGAAAAAGAGAAGATGTTCTGAATAAATTGGGAGCATGGGGACCATGGGAAAGAACAGAAGGGGAGGAGAAAGGGAGGGAGGGGAGTGGAGAAAAATATGTAGTTCAATAATAATAATAATAAAACAATTTTTAAAAAGTAGTATGCCATCAGGGCCCAGGAATTAGATATTTTTAAAGAGAACACAGGTTTCTAATTCAGATTGGCCAAATATTCAGTTTAGCTTTGCCACTCTTTCACTTAAAGATTTTCTTTTATATGTATGTATGTCTGTTTTGCCAGCAATATGTCTGTGTACCCCATGGATGCAGTGCTCACAGAGGCCCAAAGAGGGCACCAGAAACACTGTAACTGGAGTTATTAGATACTTCTAAGCTACCATATGAGTACTGAAAACTGAATCCACATTCTCTACAAGAGCAGTAAGGGTGCTTTACCAATGAGCCATTTCTCCAGCCCCAACTTTGTAACTCATTTTCTTTTGTTTGAGAGCCTTGAGGGATAGCTCAGGCTAACTTTGAATTCACACTCCTCTTGCTGTTCTTCCTCCTAAGTGCTAGAATTACAGGCATGAGTCACATCTGCCAGCTCCAATCACCGTGAGTCACATATTCTGTGCTCCTTTAGATGTAGGCTAGTATAATGTTTTTCTGGTTTTGGGGGTTTTTTGGGGGGGAGGGTTGGTTTGGTTTTTTGAGACAGGGTTTCTCTGTGTAACAGCCCTAGCTGTCCTGGAACCAGGCTGGCCTCGAACTCACAGAGATCCACCTGCCTCTGCCTCCTGAATGCTGGGATCGGGATCAAAGGCTTGCACCACCACTGCCCAGCTAGTATGAGTGTTTTAATGTGAAAATCCGATTGCACTAGTCTTTCCATAGTAACATATTCAAAAGGAAAGTTTGTGACCAACTCAGTTGAAAGTATCCAAGTTTATTACAAAGGTTTCATGATCAATCTTCCTGACTTCTATGGCTAATTTTGGTTGTCAACTAGAACACACCTGGGAATAAGAAAACGCAACTAATAATTGCCTCCATTAGATTTGCCTGTGGACTTGACTGTTGGCATTCTTCTGTTACTGATGGTGTGGGAGGGTCCAACCCACTGTGGGCAGTGCCACCACTGAGCAGCTGGTCCTGAGTTGTATAAAAAAGCAAGGCAGGGGAAGTATAGTACGAATTCTAATTCATCTTGATAATAAACTGGAGTCGGATGCAGGGGTTAATGTTGAAGATCAGAGCAGCAGAGCAGACAGCCACTAGAGAGTTCTTACCTCTACCAATGCTCAGACCAAAGGAGCAATCCTGTCTCTCCGAATCCTCAGAGTGCATCTCCACACTGCATCCTCAGACTGAATCCTCAGACTGTATCTGAGTTCCTGTCTCCTCTCACCTTATATTACTCTCTCTGCCCAACCATATCCCCCTTCCTATCTCTACCACCCCAATACTGGGATTAAAGGTGTGAGACACCACCATCTGACTCTGTTTCTGGATCAATTTTGTGTAGCCCAGGGTGGCTTTGAACTCACAGAGATCTGTCTGCCTCTGTCTCCTGAGTGCTGGAACTAAAGGTGTATGTCACCACTGCCTGCCGGCTAACTATGGCTCAGCTTTGCATTCTGATCTTCTGGCAAGTTTCATTTGTTAGATTACAAACAAAATATCACTACATGGAAGATAGCTAATAAGGAGTGTTCCTCTACGGCCTCTGCTCCAGTTCCTGCCTCCAGGTTCCTCCCTTTAGTTCCTGCCCTCATTTCCCTCAATGAGGGACTGTAACCTGTAAACCAAACAAAACCTTTTGCCACCCAAGTTGCTTTTGGTCGATGCTTTACCACACCAACAGGAAGTGAACTAGAACAATGTTTCTCTAATCATCCTCTTTACTCCCGTCTTCCACAAGGCTGCCACAAGCTCTTTCTGAAATAAAAGTGTAACTGTGATAGCTAGTATTCAAAGATGGCCTCAAACAGCTGTGCCCTCCCTGTAGGCACACGCCTCTCTTTCCACCAGAAGTCCATCCTATCTCCCCTCTCCATGAATCTGTCCATGACCACTTTGAGCAGCGCAATACACAGGAAATGAGGACTCGTGGGTCTAAGAAGACCCAGTAGCTTCTAAGCCAACAAGAAGAACAGACTGAGAAAATGGTTACAAGGGAAGACCTGGAATGATGGACAGTCAGTCATCCAGGTGCCAGACAAGCCACCCCAACCATGGCAGTGCCACCTCATGAGAGACTACAAGCTAAACCAAGGAAGGACTCATGCAGCTGAGCTCCAGACCCTCCACAGGATGGTGAAGACACCCACTTCATGGGCTAGCCTTGCACTTCCTTGGGTCTTTTGACTGTTTCTTCATGAGGCTTACAAGAAATCATCATGTACTACACAACTTGGACATGCTACCTCAGCACTCAGCATGTAACCTGGACATGATGGGGAAGAGTCTTCTGTTTTGTGTTAATTTCATTGGTTAAATAAAGAGACTGCCTCAGCCCTTTAATAGGACAGAAAATTAGGTAGGCGGAGTAAACAGAACAAAATGCTGGGAGAGAAAAAAGCAGATTCAGTGAGTCGCCATGATTCTCCCACTCCAGACAGACACAGGTTAAGATCTTTCCTGGTAAGCCACCTCGTGGGCTACACAGATTATTAAAATGGGTTAGTTCAATATGTAAGAGCTAGCCAATAAGAGGCTGGAACTGATGGGCCAGGCAGTGTTTAAAAGAATACAGTTTCCGTGTAATTATTTCGGGGCATAAGCTAGAGCTAGCTGGCGGCCGGGAGCTGGGGTGGCAGGGAAGTGGCCCGCAGCTCCGCACAACATGGACATGCTACCTCAGTACTCAGCGTGTTATTTCCTACATTCTGCAGGGAGACAGAACCTGGCATACACTAAGTGCTCAGTGTATGTTAAGCATCACCACCACCATCATTGCTTATACTACTTACCTCTCGAACTTTCTCCCTAGTCACTCTGAGGGTACAATCACTCTAAAATACATTTGCTCATAACATTTCATACTTCACACTTTCCTTGTATGCATCCCTTCTGCCTGGAATGTCTTTCACTTGCCAAGTCTGCCAAGTATCCTTCTGGAAAAGTTTTCTGGATCTTCCTACTTGTGAGCCTCTGAGCACCTAGCTTTTGTCTTTGCTAAGAGTTTTCCCTTTTGCAACCTGTATGACCCCTGCCTCTCCAGCTGGACTCCAAATTCTTTTTTTTTTTAAGATTTATTTATTATGTACACAGTGTTCAGCTTCCATGTATGCCTACAGGCCAGAAGAGGGCACCAGACCTCATTACAGATGGTTGTGAGCCACCATGTGGTTGCTGGGAATTGAACTCAGGACCTCTGGAAGAGCCGCCAGTGCTCTTAACCTCTGAGCCATCTCTCCAGCCCTGGACTCCAAATTCTTGAAGGATGGTATGCAGATCTGATTCACAAGCCAACAAAGCATGTATCCTGGCTAACTTTATGTCAACCTGACACAAGCTTCAATCATCTGAGAGAGATGAGAACCCCAATTGTGAAAATGCCTCCATAAGACTGGGCTGTAGGCAAGTCTATGGGCATTTTCTTAACTAGTGGTCAGTGTAGGAGGGCCCAGCCCAATGTAGGTGGTGTCACCTCTGGGATGGTGGTCTTGGGTGCTATAAGGAAGCAAACCAATCAAGCCGTGAAGAGATTCCTTCATGGACTCATCATCAGTTTCTGCCTCCAGGCTCCTGTACTATTTGAGTAGCTGCCCTTACTGTCTTAGATGATCAAATATAATAAGCAAAATAGAGAGGAGATGCCACCAGTCGCCAAGGAAGCAGGATGTATAGAAAATGAGGTCTTCACATGCTGGCCAATCTTCAGGACTGCTCTCTCCTGGATCTTCACACTACTGCCTCTTTTTCACCCTCTTATCTGCCTCAGAGACACTTCCTGGCTGCTCTGGCTGCTCTGGCTGACCTAACTGACTTGGCTGTCTCTTGTGGCAGATTATAAAGTCAGTCTTCAGTGACTCAGTTAAACTGTTGAGTCTGCCCATATAGTAAAGACCAAAACTGTTTGATATCTTCATGCAATGCTAGAGGAAAAGATAACCCCTTCAACAATGCTGCTGTCAAAATGAGACAACCATATGTAGAAAGAAACTAGTTCTGTCTTCACCATGCACAATAAATCAACTCCCAATGGATCAAAGATCTTAGTGTAAGACCTGAAACTCCAAAGGTGCTAGAGGAAAATGCTTCAAGACATGGACATAGGCAAGAATTTTTTTAGTGGGACTACATTTGCTCATAAAATATGGCCAATGATTGGCAAGTGGGACTCATGAGATGAAAAGCCTCCAGGACAGCAAAGGAAAGAGTCAGTCAAGCAAAAAGGTAGCCTACAGAGTGAGAGATAATCTTTGCAAGCTATACATCTGACAGAGGATTAGTATCCAGAATACACAGAGAACACAAAGCATAAACAAAAGAAACCCATCCAATGAGTAAGTGGGTTAATAAAATGTGAAAAAGGAAGTTCTTTAAAGATGAAGTACAAATGTCTAATAAGCCCCAGCTCTCAGAACATGCCAACAAAAACTACATTAAAATTCCATATTACTTCCATCTTACACCTATAAGAATGGCCAAAAACAAAAACACTAATAACAACTTATGCTAGAGAGGGTGTGGAGTGAAAGAAACACTCCTGCATTGCTGGTGGGAATGCAAGCTGGTATAGCCCTTTTGGCTATCTATATGTCGATTTCTCAGAAAATTAGGAAACAACCTTCCTCAAGACCTAGTAATACCACTTTTGGGTATATATCCAAAGAATGCTCAACTGTGCCACAAGGACATGTGCTCAACTATGTTCATAACAGCATTGTTTGTCATAGCCAGAAACTGGAAACAACCTAGATGCCCCTCGACTAAAGAATGGTTAAGGAAAATGTGGTACTTTTACACAATGGAGTACTACACAGCAGAAAAAAATAGTGACATCTTGACATTTTGCAGGCAAATGGATGAAGCTAGAAAACATCATATTGAGTGAGATAACCCAGACCCAGAAAGACAATTATCACATGTACTCACTCATAAGTGGTTTTTAAACATAAAGCAAAGAAAACCAGCCTACAAATCACAATCCCAGAGAACCTAGACAACAATGAGGACTCTAAGAGAGACATACATGGATCTAATCTACATGGGAAGTAGAAAAAAGACAAGATCTCCTGAGTAAATTGGGAGCATAGGGACCTTGAGAGAGGGTTGAAGGGGAAGGGAGAGGCATTGATGGGAGCAGAGAAAAATGTAGAGCTCAATAAAAATCAATAAAAATATATACATATAAAAATAATAAGCAAAATAAACTCCCCAAGTTGCTTGACCTTGGTGGGTTTTTTGTTTTTGTTTTTGTTTTTTTCTTTTTTTCGAGGCAGGGTTTCTCTGTAGCTTTTTGGTTCCTGTCCTGGAACTAGCCCTCCTAGACCAGGCTGGCCTTGAACTCACAGAGATCTGCCTGCCTCTGCCTCCCAAGTGCTGGGATTAAAGGCGTGCGCCACCACCACCCGGCCCTTGACCTTGGTGTTTTATCACATCAAATGGAACCCTAATGAAGAAGAAAAATTGGTACCCGGAAGTAGGGTATTGCTGCAGCATACCTGATCACATTGTTTTGGGGAGGACTATGGAAGGACTTGGAACTTTGGGTTAGAAAAGCCATTGAGTGTTCAAAGCTTGGTAAGATGTGCTGAGAACTCAGAAGATGAACCTTAGAGGAATGCAGAAGATGGAGGCTGACCTGTGATGTTCAGAGGCTGCAGAGGATGGAGGCTGACCTGTAATGTTCAGAGGCGTGATACTTTGTTTGCAGAGGATGGAGGCCAACTTGTGAAGTTTCAGAGGCATGATATTTTGTTCGTGCTCTAACAGATAAAGCTCATCTGGAGATCAGAGTGCAGAGTTAGTCACTAGTTAGCGATAGAGGCCAGGCAGTGGTGGCACACATATTTAATCCCAGCACCTGAGAGAAGGAAACAGGAAATGATGTGGCTGGGTAGAGAGAAGTGATAAGGCAGGGTGGAGACAGGAGCTTGGCCCCTTTCAACTGAGAAATTGGCGGGGTAAGAGGTAGCTAAGGTTGCTCCTTTGTCTCTCTGATCATTCAGCATTTACCCCAATATCTGACTCTGGGTTTTTATTATTAAGACCAATTAAAGTTTGAGTTACATCTGGCACCCAACTTTAGGGCATAAATTCACACAAAAGCCACTTGCCTGTGGCTTGGCAGCCACCGGTACAGGCCAGAGCTACACATAACCAGAGTCACTGACCCACCAGCTAGGTTTTCCTTTCCTCTTTTCCCCAAGCCCTCTGAACAGGTCTGAATTTTTCTGTTGCAGCCACTGTATAGCAATCTCTACAGGCATTTGGGTTCCAAACGCCACAGGAATTAGCCACAGGAGTTAGCCACTTTTGCCCATTCTCCAGTGTAGGGAGCTGGCCCTTTGGCTTCTTTTCTCCCAGTGGGTTGTGGGCTTTCCCTGGACCCCTTCTCTTGGGCTGCTGCCAAATTAGGTAGCTGCCTGGAAACACGCTAGGGCTTCTTCTGTTCTATGCAGCAGCAGTCACCTTCACACTCCATCATCATCTGAATCGTCAGTGTCAGCAGATTTGGTGAGAAAACTGGGAATTCTAAAAAAGAAGGAATTAATTAAAAGAAAGAGTATTTTCCCACATTAAAAAAATGGGAAACACTATTATGATAGAGAGAGATAGATCTCCGAATGATTACACATTGCATGGTTTAAATTTGTTTTTGGTTTTGGTTTGGTTTGGTTTGGTTTGGTTTGGTTTGGTTTGGTTTTTTGAGACAGGGTTTCTCTGTAGCTTTGGAGCCTGTACTGGAACTAGTTTTTGTAGACCAGGCTGGCTTTGAACTCACAGAGATACGCCTGCCTCTGACTGGGATTAAAGGTGTGTGCCACCACTGCCTGGTTAAATTTGGAACAATTAAATGAAGAGATAATCAACTTAACCAGAATTGACATGTGCTAATTTTGATAAGCTTTATTGCTGTTTTTAAAATTCTTCATTTATCCTTTAAGAAGCTGGTTGATATGAGTGCCAAGATACAGGCCTTAGAAAAACTTATTAAAACAGATCATAGAGATATTCAGATTCACAAAGGAATTTAAAGGAGAACCAGGTCTTGGAGCCTGGTCCTCAATTACAATGGAGGACCTGGTGGAAAGATGAGGCTAAGACCATCGAACAACAAAGCTGGGCTAGAGGTACGGAAATCTCCCAAGACCAACTTCTTGTATATTATGCTAATCTACAAAGGCAGGTTCTGTATGATGACCACGCCATGGCTTTATGCCATGTAGCAGCTTTGAGTGCTTGGGACAGAACTGAAGAAGTAGGAAAGAAAATTGAGTCATTTACTAAAGTTATACAGGGCCCAAAGAAACCTTCACTGATTTCTTTCAAAGATTGACTTCAACAGTAAATAGAATGATACCAAATTCGGAAACTATACAAATAATAATCGAATCTCTGGCTTTGAAAATGCTAATACACAATGCAAGAGTAACTAGGCCATTAAAGGTGAGATCAGCACCCCTGGAAGAATGGATATGAAATACAATCAATATTGAATCTCATGATCATGATGAGGCTTGGATAGGAGAGGTGATTTCCAGAGGTTTGAAGAAAAATCATAATGTCAAGTGTTTTGATTTTTGTGGTAAACAAGGCCACCTAAAAGGGGTTGTAAACAGGGAATTCCTAGAAACAATGTTTTTTTCTAAGAATAAGCCCAACAGAACACCCCTCCCTCCCTTATGAATTTTGCAGACGGTATGACAAAGTCAGGCATTGGACTAATGAATGTGGATCAACAAGGGACAATCAAAGTAACCCTTTGCCATTAGGAAATGTCTTGAGGGGCCTCTTGCAGGCCCCCATGTCAAATTTGGTTTGATTTGAACAAGGGAGACCTCTTAATTAGAAGAGATGATAGTTCATCAAACATCATGATCAGTTCAACCTAAACTAACTTATACGACTAACAAATGCTTTTTATTTGGTCAGTATAAACTGCAATAAGGGAACCTCCCCAAAATTAGGCTTAGGGAAGGGTTTTAACTTTGTATTTTCAGGAGAATAAAGACATCCAGCTAAGGAAATCTGAAAACCACTGGACAAATGAGACATCTGAAGAAAAAAGGACAAATCATCCAGAAAAAAAAAATGTTCCAAGAAAAAGAGTAAATTGGCCTATTGGTATATTACATTTCCAACAAGATAAAATTTCATAAATCTTAGCAAATGATTGTGTCTGCTGTTCTCTACAGACATATAATGGAAATAGTCCATTTGTAGTCCCTGTCCAGATAAAATTTAAAGCTGGCTTTGAAGTTGGCTCTCTCCTTCTCTAAACCCAAGCATGCTTGTTAAAGTAAAATCCAAAATCTCTGTCTCATGACAGAAGAGCCACCTGATATAGGACAGAAGAAAAACCAAACTTAGGAACTATTTTATTGCCACTAATCTCATAATCCTTTGGTTTTATTTTGATTCTTTAAAGCTTTTCTTAAAATATAAATATTATCTCAAATTTTATAATATTATATATATAAACTTTTGTCATGATATTGTGGTCATAGAGTACTAATTCTAGAAAAAGGCTTCATCTAGTTTTCTGTACATGATTTCAGGTTTGAGTCCCTATTATTAACTAGGAATTAAGTTTTTGTACTCTGGATGTACATAATAAAGTATGGTCCTTTAACCTCTTTGAGATCTGCTGCACCTGACAGTTAAAATATTTAAGCTTTCTGTAGTGAACCAAAATCATGCCTAGCAGTGACCTTTGAAGTCTCCAAAAGGAGGATGGTGCCCCACAACATAGTCCCACTAGGGCTAACATCACTAAGCTGACAAACACCACCTAAAGATCGACTTTGGACTACAAACTGCTCGGGACAACTTTGAGGTGACTAGCTGAGATGATCCAGCCTCACAGACTGCTCTAGCCAGGATTTGAGACACCCTGCACTTTCCCATTACACAGACAACAAATGATAGAGCTATCTCTCCCAGGACTTGACAATTAAACCAAATTTTCAGGATCCCCTAAGATGTCGTCACCCCCAGAGAGCAGAAAGCAAATTTAAGAACACAATGCCACATTCCCAAAAGGAGGGATGGGCGATTTTTGGTCTTTCATTGGGTTATGGATATTTTTAAATATTTATTTATTATGTATACAATATTCTGTCTGTGTGTATGCCTGCAGGCCAGAAGAGGGCACCAGACCCCATTACATATGGTTGTAAGCCACCATGTGGTTGCTGGGAATTGAACTCAGGACCTTTGGAAAAGCAGGCAATGCTCTTAACCTCTGAGCCATCTCTCCAGCCCCTGGGTTATGGATAATTGTCATCATGGAGCTAGAATTTCAGGTGGTTGTGAGTGGTCTAATATGAATGCTGATACATGAACTCGGGTCCTATGCAAGAGCAGTATATGCTGCTGACTGTAAACCATCTCTCTAGCCCTTAGAAAAATTATAACACATATTTCAGGAAGGGAATGAGGAAGTAGTTTCTTTTACAACAATAATTCTCAATAGGAAAGAGGGAGGGAACATTTCTCTCCCCCAAGAGACCTCAAAAATGTCTAGAGACATTTGACTATTACACTACAGGGGATGCTATCTGGGAGGCAGCAGACGAAGATGATGCTCACACCAGACAGTTCACAGGACAAGCCATTACCTTGACAAAGTTAAGATGGAGAAGTCTTGTTTAGATCATCGCATGCAAGAGACAGACAGGCAGGCAGACAGATAGTAAGAGTGAGAAACGGTAGAATCCGTGTATGTCTGCAGAGTGGCCACCTTCCTTGTGCTCACCTTCCCTCGGCAGGGCCCCTGTTATCCGTGTTCTGTGCATGGTCCCTCTGGCCCTCCTGGCACTCACGATCCTGTGACCGCAGCATGGTGTCTACTGTTTCTTTCCTTGCTCAAAGCTGTCAGTGCTGCACGGACTCTGTCACATGCTCAGAGTCTGGTCTGAGTCACGGAGTGCTTGTGTTACATCTTGGATGACTCAGTGAAGCACAATTAATAAAAGCTCAGGGTCAGAAACCGGGGTTCAACCTGAAGATCTGAAAAGCAAAACAGTCAGCCACTGGCTCTTACCTAGACCTCAGTTTGAAATGGTGATCCTGCCTCCCGGAATCTCAGAATGAGATGATGGTCTCTCCTTTTATAGTCCTTTCATGGGCTGGGATTAAAGGCATGCACCACCTGATTTCTGTGGCAACTAGGGTGGCTACTGGGATTAAAGGTGTGTGTTACCATAACCTGATCTGTAAGGCTAATCAGTGGGGCTGTTGTACTCTCAGATCTTCAGGCAGTCTTTATTTATTAAAATACAATACAGCCCAACGGACCTCATGTGCCTGGGATGCAGACTGCCTGGCTGCCCAGAGAGCTGGCCTGAGCTGCAAAAAAAAAAAAAAAAAAAAAAAAAATGTAAGATGGGGGAAGGTGACCCTTGAAGGTTCCAGGGCTAAATACAATCTAAGAGTCCTTGTATCTGTCACTCAAGGCGGCTTGGAGGAGCAGAAAAGAATGAAGGAATGCTGCCTCTGTGTCCCCAGGTTTAGGGCAGTGAGAACTGCTCAGCACTTAAGCGCACTTGCTGCTCTTGCATGGGATCAAAGTTTGGTTCCCAACACTCTCATGAGGTGGCTCACAACCATCAGTAACTCCAGCTCCAAGGGGGATCGAACACCTCCTTCTGCCTTCCCCAGGAACCCCACACACAGGTGACATATTCACACAGACACAAACATATAATAAAAACAACAGAAATAAATCTAGCCAGATGTGGTAGCACATGCCTTTAATCCCAACACTGGGGACAACAAGGCAAATGGACCTCTGAGTTCATGGCCGGCCTGGTCTAGTTTCAGCCCGTCCATTGCCACATTAAGAGACCCTGTCAATAAATAAATAAATAAATCTTTTTAAATGGGGTAATAAATATCACCCTATAGATGTGCGTTTCTCGGAAACTGTTTCTGTTTCTGCAGGATACCTCCTGCAGGAGTATCACGAGCATGGTCGATGCCCACACTGTTGGAGGGTCTGTGTTTCCTGTTTTTGCCAGTTTCAAAAGGAGGCAGTAGAGCGCAGAAGGAAACAGCTTAATCTTTGGCATTAGATAGGCCTGACTGTGAGGCAGTGACCCTGGAGAGATCACTTCCTCACGTCTGTGTTTCTTCTGTGAGGTGAGAACAAACGAAGTACCTATAGTGCCTACTTCCGGGTTGGGCTGCAGGTTCAATGAAAGTATGAGACCCTAGGTTTAGCACACCATACAGCATACCTAAAATACAAGACAGGTGTTAAAAAGGGATGCTGTAGCAGGATTCACTGAGGAAGGGCAGCCCAACATCCTCCCAGAAGCCCTTCTGTCAAGGTAGGATGCTGGTGAGTCACAAGTTCACATTCTCATAGCTCCTACCATAAGCCTCCAATGTGGTAAGTACTTGACCTATGTCGGCTCTGACCTCATGGGTATTTTAGTTCCCCACTTTATGGACGGAATAATAATACACAGATTTACTCACAGGTATCCTGTTGTGAGAACAGGGAGGGTTGTGACAAAGGCAGTTGGTTCCAGGGTCCCTGCCCCTGGGGCACACACACTGCCCCTGGACACCTCCGAAGGGGAAGAAATGGACAGAGCCTGCCTACATCCTTTTCCTGCTTCCAAATACCTTCTTCATCCTTAATGGCAGAAACGGGTAAATGCCCAGCAGGGAAGCACTAGCTCTGCCCACCGGGCTCCAGAGCAGGACAAGATCTGGAATAGCGTGTGGAGAGCTGGGAAGGGATGCCACATGGAGGTAGGAAGCAAACGAGGTTCAGAACTGAAGAACTAGGACTCCACCTTAGTCCCTCCTGGTGACACGAGACCTCTGAGTCCAGACACGTGCTTCCTCAGTTTATTTCTCTCTGTCTGAAACAAGGCTTAGACACAGTACCCCTGCTAGCTTTTTCATTGCTGGGCTGTCCTGATAGAGAAAGGCCACTGCATGCTGGGAAGGGGGAGGAGTGTGTTTGTCGGAACCTATCCCGGTAAAAGAGCGCCACCTGGTGAACATTCCGAGAATATTCCTAGTGGCTGCTCCGACCAGATCATTGTAACCCAAGGAAGACTGCTTTCACTGTTGGATTGAATCAGAATTTAAAACAATAAGTAAGACATCGGAAGCTGTCAATGGTGGTAATACCTACAACCCTTAACCCCCTTCCCGCATACATTTTCTTACCAACCTATTTCAAAATGGTAATGAGTTGTGAACAATGCAAAGAATAAATCTTAGACATGGAATCATTTGTTCTGGACATGTTGCTAAGTCACAATGTTGCCTCTACTTTTTCCCCCTTTTTTGTTTCCTTGGGTTTTGGATGGATGTTATTGCTATTGTTGCTATTGTTATTATTTTGAGACAGGGTCTCACTATATACCCAAGGCTGGCTATGTAGGTCAGGCTGCCCTCAAACTCACGGGTCCTCTGGTCTCTGCCTCCCAAGTGCCGGGATTAAAGTCACTCTGTAACAGCTCTGGGTGTCACGAACTCTTTGTAGACCAAGCTGACCTTGAACTCAAAGAGATCCACCTGCCTCTGCCTCCTAAATGCTGAGATTAAAGGCGTGGGCCACAACCACCACCACCACCACCACCACCACCACCACCCTGGCTACAATTTTTAATCGTACGCCACACTTTCCTGGAAGTGTGGTTCCAGGTAGGGGTAGGATGGCACTAACTCTAGGCGTGGCATTGTACTGATCCTGCATAACTGAAATGATACAGTTGTCATTTCCTCAGTGCTGACTGAATATTGATTACATGATTAGCTGTCTGAATATTGATTACATGATTAGCCCGCTTGGGAGTGCCTTGTTCTTATGATTTCATTTACCACTCCCCCCCACCCCACCCCCCAAGTAACCACGTGAGCAGGGAAGGAACTGGAAGACTATACCATTCATTGTGTCCACATCTAAGACTCCGCCAGCTTGCAAAGTCCACACTAAAAGCATATGCAGTGTGATTAGCTTGACAAACACACAGTGATTGAAGCCATATGACTGCTGCAGGAGAGAGAGGCTGTTCTCACAGTCGGGAAACTGTAAATGCGCTGCAGTTTGGATCTTAAATGTCCTTCAAAGGCCCATATATTGAAAGGGTTGGTCCCCAGCCTGTGCTATTGCTAGGAGGAGGGAGAACCTTCAAGATGTGGAGCCCTAAGCTCGGCGGTGGTGGCACTCCCCTTTTATCCCAGCACTCAGGAGGCAGAGGCCAGCCTGGTCTACAAAAGTGAGTTGCAGGACAACCAAGGATGTTGCAAAGAGAAATTCTGTCTCTCAAAAAAACAAAACAAAACAAAAAAAGTATGTGGAGACCTCGTGGGAAGCTTTAGGTAACGGGGAGAGGCAAGACCTCAAAGGGAATTGTGGGATCCTAGTCTCTGTTTTTCGGTTCCTGAGGTAAAGGACTCCCTTCCACTCTGCGTTGCCTCTGTGCTGTGCCTCACCACAGACAGGCTCAGAAGCATCATTCCTTTTTTTTTTGGAGGGGCCTCGTGCTTGTGAAACTGTCCATTTGGTGGGAAACAGAGCTATGACTAAGTACTCATAGGATGGTTGTATTGTATGGAAGCATCTAGAAGCCCAAAGAGCAGACTTGCTCTAAGGGAAGAACTGTCTACATGTTGCTGCCCAGAGTGATATTGTTGCTTCTGCATGTCTCATGGACACCAAGAACCGCTCACAGACTTGTTTGTCCCCCGCTTCCCTTCTGACATCTCGGCTCCTTAACAGCTCTTGTCTCCTGATCACCTAATAACCAGTGCCCAACGAGGAGCAGAGCAACGACTGCTACGTAGATATTTACTCAGAAAAAGCCTCCGATTCATCTCTCTCCTCAGGCCTTCCTCCTGATCCCAGCACCCACAGAGATTAGCTCCTAGCTCCTAAAGGGACATCTAAGGACATGGGGATTCAGAGGCAGCACCAGCCTAAACAAGCTAATGGCACTACGCCTCACCTGGCCCAAGCTCACCAAGGACAATAGAGCTGACAACCGCACATACCCTTCACTGAGCCCGTGTATTCTGGGATGGCCTGCTGCTACTCCCCTGTTGCATGAACTTTTCCAGGGGAGACATGACCAAACGACTGCTCCCCCCCCCCAAACAGGGTATGTGTTGGGTAAATGTTTTTGTCAACATAAGCTCAAGTCATCTGGGAAGAGGAAATGTCAATTGAGGAACTGCCTCTGTCATATGGCCTCTATCTGACAGATGATTGACGGGGGAGGTTCCAGCCCACTGTGAGTGGGGCCATCCCTGAGTAGGTGATCCTGGGTTGTATAAGAAAGTAGGTTGAACATGCCATGGGGAGCAAGGCAGTACACAGCACCCCTCCGTGGCCTCTTCTCCAATTCCTGCCTCTAGGCTTTGGCTTCTGCTCCTATCCTGACTACCCTCTATGATGGACAATGATCACACTTAAGCCAAATAAACTCTTTTTTCCCCAGGTGCCTTTTGGTGCCGACTTTTATCACAGCAGTAGAAACCGAGCTACAACAAGAGCCCCCGGGGACAGGCCAAAGTAGCCGTTCACCCAGGTCTGGCTTGCTGAACTAACCAGTTTGCCAGACGTCCTTACAGAAGCAGGGGTTACCCTCAAGCAGCTGCATGTCTACAGGGATTTCCCCATAGCTGTACAGATGGATTCATCCCCCTATCACCCCCGCCTTCCATATTCTGTATACCATAGTCCCTCCTGAGACCAGGGGCAGCTGGACCAGAATTAGATAGAGCTGGGAGAGAGGCACGGGCCTGGGAGTGGCTGAAATCTCAGGTGAGGGCCAATGAGCAACCCCACCTGCTCCTTCTGTAAGGGAGCATCAGCAGTAGTTACAGTTGCTTGGTGGCGATGGTGATGGCGGATATGTTCCCAGGACGGTGCTCCACGACAGCCGGGCGGTGGTGGCGCACGCCTTTAATCCCAGCACTCGGGAGCCAGAGGCAGGCGGATCTCTGGGAGTTCGAGGCCAGCCTGGTCTACAGGAGCTAACTCCAGGACAGGCACCAAAAACTACAGAGGAAAAAAAAAATTAAGGAGCTGTCAAGAGCTTCTAGAAGAAGGTATTAGGACAGAATTTAAAATGTAAGAGACACATTGGGCAAAGCGCTTGTGGACGAGAGGGAGCAGGAGGAGAGAGGAGAGCCTCAGACAGTATGGCCTGACACTATGCAGAGAAGGAAGAGGCTGGGCTGGAAGAGCTTCAGTCTGTAGAGCTCTAGCGTCCTTTTAAGCGCTATCCCTGTGGAGACAGCCCAAGAAGAGGGTGGCCTCAGCATGCATGCCACCAGGTAGGCTCAGGAGGCCACAGCTAACTGCACCCCTTGCAGAAGATCTCCCTTGAAGTTGGACTGCGCAGTGCACGCCCATAGCTGACAAAAGACTCCACTCCCTGCTGAGGTCCCAGCCCCACCTCAGGCTGTAGCAAGCACTTGGCAAATACTTGTTGAGTTCACCTCTTGTTCCTTTTGTGTATAAGGTGAACTGGGGAAAGAATATTTTTCTTACTTGTTCAGGGTGACTTGTTCAGGTAGGTAGTCTCTCTGAGGCTGACGTCCAGGTTTTCTCACCCCAAATTTCATCTTCTACTGTACTCTGGCTTCTCCACATCATCCATCCTCTGCACTCAGCACCCCAACATTCCCCGTCTATGCTCTAAGGACTCCTGCCCACTTCTCCCCCACTCGTTCATTTGCTCATCCATTCAGCAGACATTACTTGGAGTGCCTTGACCCAGGAACTACTGCAGGGTACTCAGATGATACGAAACAACCCGGAAAGGTCCCTCCCCTTGAGAAGCTTACCATCGAGGGCAAAGAGGCAGGCACAGGACGAAGAGCAAGCGTGTGACATGTGACTGTTTCATGGCACTGTGTCGCCCAGGATTAAGCCCCTGGTAAGTGACGAGCCAAGGAGTATGGCAGAAGCCTCCACTGTTCCAGCAGTTTCTGCCACTGCTCACCTTTCCCCGACTCCAGCCATATAAACTTCTGCTAATGGTTTGACATCTCTTTAAGGAGGGGATGGTAACCTGGTAACCATGGTTACATACAATCCAACTCAGGTATCCAAGGAATAGGATGGCTCACATTCCCATCTCATAGGGATGGACTTGTTTCTTAACTGAATGCAAGTTATGTTTAATGAATAGGCTGAGGGCGGAAGAGCTCTCGCTGATCTCGCACAGAACCCAAGTCCATCCCCAGCGTTCACACCAGGAGGCAGCTCCCAACCATCTGCACTCCAGACCCAGAGGACTCTAAGCCCTCTTCTTCCAGGCACAGAACCACCCTATTTCTTGCATGTGCGTACAAACTCAACTTGAAGGATGGCTGATAAACACTAACGTATAACAGATGTGCCCTCTGGGCAGCAGAACCTCAAGACACTTGAAGCCTGTCTGGGTGGTTTGCATGGCTTATCTATTTCATGTGTAAGGGTGTTCTGCCTGTAAATGTGTCTGTGGACCACTTGAATGCCCAGTGCCCATGAGGCCAGAAGAAGATATCAGATCCCCTGAAACTCATCTATCATGTCCACCCTTGTCCTATTCTTTCTGTGTGTTCTAAACCAGGATTTGTAAGCCTCGGTTGCTGGCTCCCTGTGAACATTGATGATGATCTTTGCATCTTCGTACACCACCCCCTCCCATCCTGACTCAGGGTGGCCAGAAGATGACTCTGACCAATGAAACATGACCGAATGTAAAGCAAACACAGCTTAGGTAAGTACTTCTCCTTTGGGGCCTGACCCCATGGGAAGGCTTCCCTTGGAGACGCAATCGCTGTTCAAAGAGCAGGGGCAAGACAGTAGGGATCAGAAACCACAAGGCAAGAGAGATTCAGCCATCTTCCTGTCCTGATGGAGCAGCCTCATGAGGACCCCCAGGCCGTACCCAGAGAATCTCCTACTCCAACCAAAGAGTTACAATAAACAAACTGCCGCTGTAGTACACCACCAATTGTTGAAGCAGCTCCTGCGTAACAGTGTGCTGGCTGGTCTCACGCCAACTCGAATACAAACTACAGTTATCTGAAAGGAGGAAACCTTAACTGAGAAAAATGCCTCCAGCTGGCAGATCTCTGTGAGTGCAAGGCCAGCCTGGTCTACAAAGTGAGTTCCATAACAGGCTCCAAAACCATACAAAGAAATCCTGTCTCAAAAAACCAAAGAGAGAGAGAGAGTTTGAGGCCAGCCTGGTCTACAGAGTAAGTTCCACGACGGACTCCAAAGCTACACAGTAAAACTCTGTCTTGAAAAAAAAAAAAAAAAAAAAAAA
>NW_026067943.1:2699032-2701160 GCF_014885135.2 Alexandromys fortis
TCCCTTTCACTCCACCCCTCCATATCCCCTTCACTCCACCCCTCCATATCCCCATCATCTCACTGATGTGGGAGTGTCATATCAATCTGTTGATTTCATTGGTTGAGCAATAAAGAAACTGCCTTGGCCCTCATAGGACAGAAAATTAGGTAGGCAGAGTAGATAGAAGAGAATGCTGGGAAAAAGAAGCTTAGTAGAGGAGTCACCATGATTCTCCCGCTCCAGACAGACGCAGGTTAAGATCGTCCCTGGTAAGCCAGCTCGTGGGCTACATAGACTATTAGAAATGGGTTAGAACAATATGTAAGAGCTAGCCAATAAGAAGCTGGAACTAGCCGGGCCAGGCAGTGTTTAATAGAATTCAGTTTGTGTGTTGTTATTTCGGGCAAGAGCTAGCCAAGCGGCCGGGGTGCTGGGGACGCAGCCCCGCCGCTCCTTATTTCAACATCTCACCATTGTTTTCTCCTTTGTTTCCCACACTTCAGATAACCTTGGAAATGGTGTCTCTTCCTGCTCCATTTGACTGCTTCCTAATGTACATTGCTCTACAGAGAAGCCTCCAAAGATGGGCTTTCAGAGAAAATCCTGGAAGCCAGGGCAATGACATTCACCTAAATTTCAAAGGAATTGAGATAAAACTCCAAAGCAGAGTTAACCTCCAACGTAATGGTTCCTCACTGATGCAAACAGTATATTCTGGATGCCCGTTGTGGGCTAGCTCACATTGTCACAGTCATTAGACACAAGAGCGTGCTGCCCTCTACTCGCCGAGCCTCTTTCAGCAATCAGGTGGAACTAGTACAACCCCCACAAAATCCCTTTTTGTTGTATTTTTTAAAAATGATTTTCAAAAAGTGAGTTATTTGTCTAAGATCGTTACCTTCATTAATAGCAGCGCCAAACTGAACGATTCCCTTCCACAACCAACAGGCTGAAGTAAACGGGTTCTTTCCCGACTAAGACGGGCAAATAAAATAGTTGCTAGGACTGAGTGGGGCTTTATTTTTAAAACTAAGCAAAAAGGTTCTAGCTGCCATCTTGTGTCCCTGACTGTGTGCAATCCAAGCACTCAGCGGGAAGAGGAAGATCTCTATGACTGGGTCTAGAGAACCATCAAGGCCAACCCATGCTGTATAAGGAGACGCTGTCTCAAAAACAAAACCAAAAATGGACAAACAATAACAGAGATTCAGAAGGGACCAACAGGGTGGATTTGGCTTTCAGGCCACAGTTTCATCTGTGCCTCCTGAAGTCAGTGATACATGAGGATATGAGAAAAGAAAGAGGAGGAGCAAACGTGGGAAGGGGCAGCCATCGTTGCCGTCCCCTACCCTGCTGTCGACTGGGTGTGTTGTGTGTCCGCTCTCTGCTCTCAGGAGTAAAGGAGATCTGCAATACTCTGCTGTTGCTAGCGTCATGGGCAGGAGTCGCTGCTACCCTGTACACCATTGCATAGAGCAACAAACCTTCTGACATTACATCTAACCTGCACAGTCAGCTAGAGTCCCAAGGAGCTTGAAATCCGCCAAAGCCAAGCCTCAGACCCTGGGGGAGAAGCTGAGGGCTGACCATGAGACCAGGCACAGTGCCAGGCCACCTGACTTGCCATTCATTCCTACAGCAATTAAGTCAGGTCTGGCCTGAGCCCCAGAATCACAGGCCTCCTGCTGTGGGAAAAGAACAAGCTCTTTGCTTGAGAGGTCAACAGGGACATTGTTGTAATATGAGCGGCAGGGCTGCGTCCCCAGCACCCCGGCCGCCCGCTAGCTTATGCCCTGAAATAACAACACACAGACTGTATTCTTTTAAACACTGCTTGGCCCATTATATCTAGCCTCTTCTAGGCTAATTCTCACATATCAATTTATCCCATTTCTAATAATCTGTGTAAGCACCCCAAGGTGTGCTTAACGGTAAGATTCTAGCCTACGTCCATCCTGGGTCGGAGCTTCATCGCGTGTCCCTGCCTCAGAGAACAGAGTTGTCGAGTCTGAGCTCACTTCCTCTTCCTCCCAGCATTCTGTTCTGTTTACTCCTCCCACCTATGTTTTAACCTATCAGGGCCAAGCAGTTTCTTTATTGCTTAACCAATGAAATCAACAGATTGATATATGACATTCCCACATCA
>NW_026067943.1:2706503-2720796 GCF_014885135.2 Alexandromys fortis
GTTCTGTGTCCAGTTTATGCAACAGTCCAGGCAAGAGCAGTTTCTTGCCCAAATGACTATCAATCTCCATAAGGATCCTCTTCGATGCCCATCTTCTTCCTGAAGTAGATTGGTGCTGCCAGGAGCAGATGTGTCTCCTTGTCATGAAAAGCCCTAAGTTATTAAAATATTTTAAATGCCATATTCTGCAGTCTTTGAAAGATATGAAGAATGTCTATCTAACTGAAATATATCTCTATATATCTAGAAATTATAAATCACATGACTACAAGCTTTACTATTATCAATGATTATCCATTAACAACCTATATTTCCTAATTATACATTACATTTTAAAAATGAACTACACAATCACAATACCTTAGTCAATATCAGAAATACATATACATAGAACAAAATTGACCTTAAAATCCACACCAATGAAAATTATTCATATCTATATCATATCCCCCTTTAAATGTAAAAGAACATTTATAAAAAATATTTGGGAATATGGGTGCAGTTTTTTCTCTCCAAACTGCTTCCCGCTGAATGGGGGCGTAGTTAATTAGGTCTTTCATGGTATAATCTGTGTGCTAGTTTCATCTCAGTCAGCAGTCGAATGAAGTAATTTTTTGAAGGTGTTCACAGCAACCCTTCAGGAGGGCGTGGTCCATCATACCATATTGGAATGGAAGAAACGAACAGGGTCTCATGCTCTGTGAAAACAAAATAAGAAACTCCTTTCCAAAGCATCATGTCCTTAGATCCAAATTTCAAAGTCAAGGCATTTTGAAAATATCTATGTTGGATTAGTTCAGTAGCATTTATAAACAAATATCTTTTAGCAGCTGTTGCTCCTTCCTCAGCATTCAAACAATTCAAAGAGAGCATAATAGCATACAGTATCAATATTCTCTGTGTATTTTCCATCTTTGTCCAGCTTTATTTTAACCTCTATTTTGTTTATTTTTACTTTTTATTTTATATTCTCTGTATCTTTGTCCTGGAATAACTCTGTAGACCAGGCTGTCCTTGAACTCTCAGAGATCCGCCTGTCTATGCCTCCCAGGTATTGGGATTAAAGGTGTATGTTACTATACCTTGAATCCACAGAGATCTGTTTGTCTCTGCCTTCTAGGCACTGGGATTAAAGGCGTGTGCTACCACACCTTGAAGTCACAGAGGTCAATGTCCCTCTGCCTCCCAAGTGTTGGGATTAAAGGTGTGTACTACCACACCTTTATTTATTTTATTTATTTTATTACTTTCTTTATTCCCTTTTTTTACTTTTAAGAACTTTTAACTTTTAGCCTGCATATATTTTTAACACACTGTAAATCATTTAAACATTTTCTTTGACTTTGAATCTCTTTTTACTATATATCTCTCTTTTTCTGACCACATGAGTCTTTAATTTACCAAGCAATATCAGTAGGACTAAAGCTTTGACAGCTGGATCCAGTAGGACTAAGGCTTTGACAGCTGGATCCAGTCCATTCCTTAGCTTTCCAGCCTCATGGCTGAGGTACTGGTTGTAGCCATGTTTACTGCCACAACTCTATGGCATTTCAAGGTCTCTGCCAGCAAGTGAGCTACAGCATTATGTCCACAGACAACACACAAGTCCTCTCTCTGTAGTTGGCCCTCCTGCCTCAAACAGTCAGAGTTTGCCCTGGCAGGACAGCCCAGAAAGCTGGCATTTTTAAACAGCGCAGCTCCTGCTACTGCTGAAAACCGAAAAGCATGCGTTCAGCTTTTCATCAACAATGCTACCAAGAAAACATGCTTTACTTTTTCCCAAGCTTTCTCAGACTTTCTGTGGACTCAGTCACATCCCACGTTGGGCGCCATTTGTTGTAATATGCGTGGCGGGGCTGCGTCCCCAGCACCCCGGCCGCCCGCTAGCTTATGCCCTGAAATAACAACACACAGACTGTATTCTTTTAAACACTGCTTGGCCCATTATATCTAGCCTCTTCTAGGCTAATTCTCACATATTAATTTAGCCCATTTCTAATAATCTATGTAAGTACCCCAAGGTGCGCTTACCGGTAAGATTCTAGCCTACGTCCATCCTGGGTCGGAGCTTCATCGCTTGTCCCTGCCTCAGAGAGCAGAGTTGTCGAGTCTGAGCTCACTTCCTCTTCCTCCCAGCATTCTGTTCTGTTTACTCCTCCCACCTATGTTTTAACCTATCAGGGCCAAGCAGTTTCTTTATTGCTTAACCAATGAAATCAACAGATAGATATATGACACTCCCACATCAGGACATAAAGTCCCATGTGAGACCCATCCCTTTGGTTGCAGGGACACTTTATGCCCTCTTCCTCTGAGGACTAGGGAACATCTTTCTATCTTTTTGTGGTCACTTACTTTTCATGCCCGGGTTAGACGTCTGTCTGCCATGCTCCTCTGTGCTCTGACCATCAAGTTTATCACCTGTATTTTCATTCTCTTATTCATTCATTAACAACTTTGTTTTGAGACATGATCTCATGTAATCCAGGCTGGCCTTAAGCCAGCTATACAGCTGAAGATGACTTTGGATTTCTTTTTTTTTTTTTTTTTTTTGGTTTTTTGAGACAGGGTTTCTCTGTGGTTTTGGAGCCTGTCCTGGAACTAGCTCTTGTAGACCAGGCTGGTCTCGAACTCACAGAGATCCGCCTGCCTCTGCCTCCCGAGTGCTGGGATTAAAGGCGTGCGCCACCACCACCCGGCATGACTTTGAATTTCTGATCCTGCTGCCTCAACTTCTGGAGTGCTGGAATTACAGGTGTACATATCCACCCCTAGTTACAGGGGCTTGGATCAAACCCAGAGCCTTACGCCTGCTAGACACACACTCGACCAACTGAGTTACATTCCCAGCACTATATTATCATTCAAGCTCTTTCTCTATGCCAAGTGATAGGCCAGGCACAGCACTGACCAGCACAGTACAGATGTAACAAGCCAAACAAAAATCCCTGCCATCAAGGAGTACATCTAGTGAGCAGAAGTATACGGTAAACAAAACCCATCAATTATGCTGGGCGGTGGTGGCGTACACCTTTAATCCCAGCACTTGGGAGGCAGAGGCAGGCAGATCTCTGTGAGTTCGAGGCCAGCCTGGTCTACAAGAGCTAGTTCCAGGCAGGAACCAAAAAGCTATGGAGAAACCCTGTCTCGAAATCAAAAAAAAAAAATCAATTATAATCCATACATATTCCAAGTGGGTAAGTGCAAAGGGGAACACCAGCAAAGAGGGTAAGAACCATCAGGGTGAGTGTTTGCAAAACTTCCAGGAGAAGGTAGTGTTTTAAAGACTTGCAGTGGTTCTCAACCTTCCTAATGCCATGACCCTTTAACACGATTCCTCATGCTATGGTGGCCTCCCAACCACAAAAATTATTTTTGTTCCTACTTCATAACTGTAATTTTGCTACTGTATGAATCATAATGTAAATATTTGATATGCAGGATATCTGATATGAGAACCTTGTGAAAGGGTCATTCAACCCCCAAAGTTCTTGGGTTGAGAACTACTAACTTAGCAGCTAGGAGTACACGAGTCCTCTGAGTGTCGGGTGGGGGGCAGAATGAGGGGGGAACTTCCCAAGTGAATGAGATGGCAATCGCTAAGGCTCTGAAGTGGATACCCAGTATGCCAGAGAAACTGCAGGGAAACCAGTGTAAAAGCAGAACGCAACTAGGGTGTGGTCATGTTTGGGGTGTTGCAGAACACCCCAACCCCTATAGTTGGTGAGTAATGGAGGATCTTCAGTAGAGGAGGTCTTTATCTTGTCTGTTTGAAGCTGTTGAAATAATGCTACAGACTGAGTAGCTTATGAACAATAGAAGCTCATTTGCATGGTGGATCTAGACTGGAAAGTCCAAGATAAAGGGCTGTATCCCATGATAGCTGCTGGGGTCATAACTCAGAAGATATTGCATAGCAATCCAGGGAGAGAGGGTGACCTGGAAGGTAAACACAGTCCTACAGTCAGGGAGATCCACTCGAAAGCACAGAGCTCTTATTACCTAATCACTTCTTAAAGGTCCCACCTCTTGATCTCAAAATGACAATCAAATGTCTTTTAAGGTTTAACTTTAGTTTATGGGTATGGGTGTTTTGCCTGCATATAGGTCTGGGTGTCGTGTGTAGAGTGTCCATGGAGATCAGAAGAGGTCACGGATGGTTGTGAGCCAGCATGCAAGTGCTAGGAACTGAACCTTGGTCTTCTAGAAGAGCAGCCAGTGC
Organism: Alexandromys fortis; assembly: GCF_014885135.2. Classification (NCBI taxonomy): domain Eukaryota; kingdom Metazoa; phylum Chordata; class Mammalia; order Rodentia; family Cricetidae; genus Alexandromys; species Alexandromys fortis. Next base: position 2,710,726 of record NW_026067943.1, read on the forward strand.
GCTTAACCACTGAACCATGGCCGCAGGCTGGACAATTACATTTCAGCATGAGTTTTGGATGGGTTTCAATCGTAGAAGCACATGGCATCTCTGTTATTGTTGTTATATTAAAACATCACGAGTCACAATGTTCCAAAATTTTCCTGAGAAATGGACAATTAGCTGCACTGAAGTTCTGACGCCCATGTATCTAGCCAAGCGTCCAAGCTTTCCTTTGTACTGAGCCAGACCCCAGGGCAGGGTGCCGAAAGAAGCTGGGAACACTGCGGTGTGGGTCTTCGCTGTCAAGGAAGGAACTGAGGATCAGGGAAGACACATCGCCAGCAGCTTGTCTGTCTGTGAAGAGAGTGGGGGTGTGCCCCTCACCTTGTACTTCCTATTGATAAAGGAATAGGGCGTCTGCTAAGGTGACCACTGTTGGACTCGATCCTAGAAGTCAAGCATTTAATGCAACCCTTCAGGACGCTTTGCTTCTCAGGGAAATATTGGATTCCTTTTTAAAGAAACTAAAAGAGAGGCTGAAGAGATGGCTCAGTGGTTAAGAGCATTGCCTGCTCTTCCAAAGGTCCTGAGTTCAATTCCCAGCAACCACATGGTGGCTCACAGCCATCTGAATGGGGTCTGGTGCCCTCTTCTGGTCTGCAGGCATACACACAGACAGAGTATTGTATACATAATAAATAAATATTTTTAAAAAGAAACTAAAAGAGAAATCCCATTATCAGTAATTTGTAATACTAAAAGAACGAAGTAATTTTTATTAAAAAGTCAAGCTCCAGTAAATTCATCTTTCCTTACTAGAACTATCCCATGTTTATAGTCTGTCTATTATGATGCAGACACTTGCAACTTTGGTAACATTAAGAAACTATTTTGGAAAGTATTCTTTTTAGTATATTTTTTTTTTGCCTTGATTGATTGAGCAGGGGTGGGGGTCACGCCACAGTGCATGTGAAGTAGAGGACAACTTGTCAGACTAGGTTCTCTCCTTCCGCCATGAGGAATCACACCCAGGCAGCCACGGTCCTTTATCCACTGAGCCACCTTGCAGCCCTTCTCTAGGTTTTTGTGAACATATATTAGCTAGACATAGCAATGGGTTCCATTACGACATCTTCATACACGTACATAATGGTTTGGCTCACATTCGGTCTACCACCCTGTCTTGTCCCCTTCCCACTCCCATTGATCCCCCTCCTCTTCCCAGCTCTTCCCTGTAGCCCACACTTACAGTCCCCCTTCTGCTTCCATGTGGGGGGGGGGAACACAGTGTGTCTAATAAACCAGGGTGCTTATAGTAGCACAGATGAGGGATTATTTATAAGAGCATAAGCATTTTAGCAGCGGTTATGCCCTAGCTACTATCAACTGCCTGGAGATGCTCAAGGGAACCCTCCCCTCTCTGTGAGGGAGTGTTGGTAGGCCCAGCTTTGCACAGGTCTTGTGTAAACAATCCCAGCTGAATAGTAGGTCTCTGTTTTGGGTGGTGGTGGCGCACGCCTTTAATCCCAGCACTGGCCAGCAGCCAGCAGAGGCAGCCGGAGAGGATCTCCGTGAGTTCAAGGCCAGCCTGGACTACAAGAGCTAGGAACCAAAGCTACAGAAAAACCTTGTCTCGGGAAAAACACACACACACAAAGAAAGATCTCTGTTTTGTCATTTAATAACAAAAAAATATTTAGAGACGAAAACAGAAATTAATTGTATCTGCTATCAAAAAACCATCTCAACAGATTCCAAAGGCCAAATTCCTCTTTGGTAATACAGTTCTCTTGTCACAGAGGTCACTAGAGGTCACAAAAGTGGGTCACTGGCTACAGTCAGAGCTTTTTTCAAAGGTATTTCTTTTCTTTTTTAATGTGTGGCAATCTTTCCCATAGTTTTAGAAGTTGGCTGTTTAAGTCAAGCCAGTCCTCCTGAAGGAAAGGAGCAGACACGTTTGTTTCAAGCCTGCCTTCCAAGCACAATAAAGAGCGTTTGATTCCATCATTGTTCTCCCTCTTCACTGCTCCCCACCAAGCATCTTAAGGGGAAAGAGGAGCCTGCAGAAAGGTTGTTTTGTTTTGTTTTGAGCCTGAGAAACTGGGACTTCCCTGCCTTCCAGAGCACAACGGTCTATTCTTTGAGGCAAGGGGCCAGAGAGGCGGAGTAATTCAATTTTGTAGGCCACCGTGTACTTCCTTCTCCTTTTCTCCTGCCAAATCGAGGCTCACACCAATCCCAGCGGACTTTACAGGCCAGTCCTCCATGAAAAAGTGAAAGCAGTCGAGGAAAAAGAAAAGGGGCCAGCCAGGAGCAGCGTCCTTCAGAGCCTGGGGAACGCTCATTAGAATTGAATGACAAGGGCCTTTTCTGAGCAGCCTTGGTGGGGCCACTGCTGGGCCCCATTGTAAATTCCATCTGTGTGCTATCATTTCCTGACCCAGAAACAAGGAGAGGTTTTGGCCACACATTTCCCTAGGAGATGTGCCAGACCACACGAGGCTCGCAAGCTCCCAGAGACTTCATATATAAAGCTTTAAGATCATGTTGGCCCGCAATGAATTCCTTTTCCGAATTTATTTACTAAAGGGTCTTTTTCTCATCTCCCCAGTTTCCTTTCAGAAACTGAAGCCTAAGTGAAACGGAGCACAGTTGGAATTGTTATGAGGATGATTCTGAGGAGAAAGAGGAAGCAACTGGCTTCCCAGCAGAAGCTTATAACGTGCAGATGCCCCAGGCCGGAGCCCGTCAAACATCTAACGGGAACTTGCCTGCTAAGAGTCTGGAAGACTGGGGAGTGGAAACTCAAAAAGCAAAACGGTGTGAAATGGTGGTCGTTCTCACACTCTGCCGTGTTTGGGGACGATCTATAGACTGTGATTCAGTGTATCTGAGATGGGGCTTGAAATGTACATTTGTGTCTCCAGGGATTACATCGTGAGGGCCTCTGGTGCAGAGGGTTACCCCAGGTCTCAGAGATCAAGTAAGACACATGAGAGAGAGCCAAAGGCTCAACAACATCTTAGAGTTAGTGAATGCACTGTGGTGCCCAGCTATAGACACAGGCTAAGTCTTTTTATGGGCACCGGTTATGATTCTCCATCTCGCACAGGTATGATGTAATCATTTTTGACTATAAAACAGTTGTGCAAATCCATTTTCGGCCTATATCCAAACAGGACAGCAAACATGTCATCTAGGTAAAGAATGGTACTTATGGGAAACCATGTAGGCGGGAAGGGGAACATTCTGATCCCTGTTGAGGTCTGCCCATTGCAATAGTCAGTTGTAATTATAACTGTTATGATTCTGCACCAGATTGGACCTTGGCAGCCAAGGGGCCGCCAGTGGGTAAGAGACAGACACGTCACGCAGACAGAACTTACATGGGAAGTTTTATTGGGGTAAGGAAGGGGGAGAGGAAGAGAGAGGGGAGAGAGAAAGAAAGAGAGAGAGAGAGAGAGAGAGAGAGAGAGAGAGAGAGAGAGAGAGAGAGAGAGAGAGAGAGAGAAAAAGAGAAAGAAAGAGGAAGAGGAAAAAGAGGTAGAAGTAGGCCAAGTTTCCCCCTTTAAAGGGGCAGGATACTGCCTGCCCTGCAATCAGGCAAGACTCACTCTGCAAGATCCCCAAGGGGCAGGGTCAGGGGTGCCTGGAGACTAACAATAATCACTTTATCTGGTTCACAGGCAGGCATCAGTCTTTGCAAGTTCCCACTGAAACATGCCTCATCCCCAAGACTGACCCCTTCCAGCCCAGCACCAGTGCTGGACTGCCGGAACACAGTCCAGGAATGGAGCCACTGAGACTTCTGAGTGATTGTGAGAAAACCCCAAGAAAACAAAACAAGAGTCTTGTGCCCTCTGTTTCTTCAAAACACCGAATTGCTTTTGGAATGTGTTGTGTTCTTCCCAGGAGCAGCAGACAGGAGTGAGTTTACCTCAGATCACTCATTACAACTCTGTTGTTTATGTGCCTCTATGGAAAACACGTTTTGTCCCGAGTGGCTTGCCCTCGCGCTTGCACACTGTGCTCACGTGCCGCCTCAGCCCTCAGAGTACAAACGGGCTGCTGCTCTGAATAAAGCTGGCTATATCGCCTGGGACTTTGGTCCGCCTCGCTTATCAGCTGCCTTCTCCCAGGTCCCACCACCTTTAGAGAGGTAAAAACTGGGCCACTCTAGGAATCCAGATCAGCTAGCCTTGTCCTTTGTGGTCCAGAGAACTCTGACAGAAAACCAAGCATGGGTTCTGTTCTCTGTGACTTCCCATGTCTCTACCCTCGTCATACCTTTTCATGTCCCCTCCTCCCCACCTCGACCCTTTTCCTGCCCCAAACAGTGGAGTCTTGGCGGATCTGAGAGAGAATCTCTGGCTCTCTGACTTTATTATTTCTTTCAAGACAGGGTTTCTCTGTGTAGCCCTGGCTCTCCTGAACTCAAAAGCTCCACCTGCCTCTGCCTACCAAATTCTGGGATTAAAGTGTATGCCACCGCCACTACCCGGCTCCCTCCCACCCCCTCAATACCCTTGTTCTGATCATACTGTCCATGTCCATATCTTTATTACATGTTAGTGTGTGTGTGTGTGTAAGTGTGTGTACACGTGTGTGTACATGTGTGTAGAGGTCAGAGTATAACCTTCAGGAGTCAATTCTTTCCATCATGTGGGTCTTGAGGATCAGACCTGGATTTTCAGGCTTGGCAGCCTACACCCTTACCCACTGAGCCATCTCACCAGCCCAGTTTGTTTGGGACAGGTTCTCACACTGTAACTCAGGTTGACTTCAAACCTCCTACAATCCCCCCACCTCATCAGTCTCAAGTGCTCGAATAACAGGCACGGCTTGCCATACCTGGCTTCCATATCCATCCACGTCTTGATGTTCCTCTGAAGGCTTCTAGTTTTTGAAAACCAAAGCTAGAAAAATAAAAACAAAGAGAGAAACAAACAAAAGAAAAAAAACCCACATCTTTTGTTTTATTTTGTTTCTTTTCTAACATTTTTTCCCAAGTCAATAAGCACAGAATGGTGTGCCTGTTCAAATGTGGAACACAGCATAACAGAGAATGCTTGGAAGTAGGCAAAATACACTTATTAAAGGCACACAAATTATCATTTGAGAACCACTATTGCCAATTTGGCAATTGGGTATGGTAGTAACCCTGCAGGTTCTGCCCTGCCCTCTGTACCAGAAGCAGAGACAATTGTACCAACTTTTTCATTTGGGTCACCAACCAGCTCCCAAATCATGACACACAGACTTATGACTTATGAATGCTCAGCCTAGCTTAGGCTCATTTCTGTCCAGCTCTTTAAACTTATATTAACTGGTTTCCTTTCTCTACCTTTTGCCTTGGGGTCTATCGGTATATCTTATTTTCACTGCTTCTTGTGTCTGGCAGGCAGTTGCCTTGCTCTTTGTCCCAGGCGTGCGCCTCTCTTCTCTCCCATTCTCTTCTCCTTCCCCTCCCATTCATTTCTCCTGAGCCTAGATTTCTCCTATTTATTCTCTTTGCCTGCCAGCCCCACCTATCCCTCTACTACCGAGCCACTGGCCTTTCAGCTTTTTATCAGACCAATCAGGTGCCTTAGGCAGGCAAGGTGAAACAAATGCAACACATCTTTATATAAGTAAACACACATCCTTACATCATTTAAAAAGTAGCATAAGCAAATGTAACACATCTTTACACAGTTAAGTAATATTTTACAGCATAAACAAATATAACACACTTTTGCCTAGTGAAAATAATACTCCGTAACAAAGAAGGGATGGGTCTTATTGGTTTCTTTTGGTTTCTCACTAATGTGTGCATATGTGTGGGAAGGGATAGACTATAAATAGATTTTACCATGAGATTAATAGTAGCTAAATATAGATGGCAAGATATTAAGTAATTTGAATTTTTTTCTTGGTTTGCTTTTCTATATTTTACAATCTTCTAAAAGAAATGTGGATTGCTTATAAAATAAACATACATAGGGAAGTTTTTATTTTATGTGTATAGGTGTTTTTTTGCATGTATGTCTATGCACCACATGTATGCAGTATTGGAAGAGGCCATAAGACAGCATTGGATCACCTAGAACTTGAGTTACAGACAGTTGTGAGCCTCTGTTTGAGTGCTGGGAGTCGAACCCAGGTCCTCTGGAAGAGCAGTCAATTCTCTTGACCACTGAGCCCTTCCCCAGTCTCACATAGTGAAGACTTTTAAATAAGGGAACTTGAGCTAGGGATGTACCTCAGTGAGTGACAGAGCACATGGCTGGCGTACATGAGGTCCTGAGTTCAATCCCTAGTATCTCAAAAAATAGAATAAGAAACTTGTAAGTAAAATTAGACTAGGTGTGGTGGGTAGTGGCTATAATCTCAGAAATGGAGAGGCTGAGGCAGGTAGATTCCCATGACTTCAAGACCAGCATGGGCTACAGTGTAAATTCTAAGTCCGCCTGAACTACACAGCAAGAAAATTCATTATCCAACAAATAATCCAATAAAAAAATGGAGTACAGACCTAAACAGAAGGATCTAAAATGGCTGAAAGACACTTAAGGAAATATTCAACATCCTTAATCATCAGAGAAATGCAAATCAAAACAACTCTGAGATTCCATCTTATAACCTGTAAGAACAACCAAGATCAAAAACACTGATGACAGCTTATGCTGGAGAGGTTGTGGGGTAAAGGGAACACTCCTGCATTGCTGGTGGGAGTGCAAGCTGGTACAGCCCCTTTGCATGTCAGTGTGGTGATTTCTCAGAAAATTAGGAAACAACCTTCCTCAAGACCCAGTAATACCACTTCGGGTATATATCCACAGGATGCTCAATTGTGCCACAAGGACGTATGCTCAACTATGTTCATAACAGCATTGTTTGTCATAGCCAGAACCTGTAAACAACCTAAATGCCCCTCGACTGAAGGATGGATAAGAAAAATGTGGTACATTTACACAATGGAGTACTACACAGCAGAAAAAAAATAACATCTTGAAATTTATAGGCAAATGGATGGAGCTAGAAAACATCATATTGAGTAAGGTAATCCAGACCCAGAAAGACAATTATCACATGTACTCACTCATAAGTGGTTTTTAAACATAAAGCAAAGAAAACCAGCCCACAAATCACAATCCCAGAGAATTTAGACAACAATGAGGACCTAAGAGAGACATACATAGATCTAATCTATAGGTAGTAGAAAAAGACAAGATCTCTTGAGTAAATGGGGAGCATAGGGACCCTGAGAGAGGGTTGAAGGGGGAGGGGACCGGCAGGGAGGGGTACAGAGAAAAATGTAGAGCTCAATAAAAATAAAAAAAGAAAATTCATTATTCATCTGAATGCCTACTGTATGTCAGATACTGTGCAAAGCACTTTCCACACATGATGGGTTTAGTCTTCGCAATGTGATAAATGCTATTGCTGAGCCCATTTTAAAGATGAGGAAATGAGGCTTGAGATCATATGGACTGACTGAGGAATACAACTGTGCAGATGTGCGCAAATACACCTGGCTGCCATCAGATGTTAACTGTGGTACCCACTCTAAGGGTAACTGACAAAGGTGGCAGTTATTTAAGACTCAGAACTCAGGATGGTCACTTTCCTCAGCCCCATATTCCCTAATAACAATTCTCTCTCAGGTACCCTGCTATGTAGTAGATTAAACAAACTGACCACAATCCTTTCGGGCATCTCCTCATCATCATTTTTTTCTTACAATCTTATTTATTGTTTTTATTTTATATATATATCAATGCTTGCCTAAATGTATATATTGTGCCATGTATGTGCCTGGTATCTACAGAGGCCAGAAAAGGCAGTCAGGTCCCTTGGCTCTGAGGTCCAGGTGGTTTGAGCCATCTCTCCAGCTCCCGGGGCTCCTTCTTTCAAGAAGCAGATTTCCCGTTCCTCACGTCTGAGTTGGCCTTGAGAGTGGCTTTGACAGACAGGTTATGGGAGAGGTGACATGATTCAAGCACCAGGGAACCTGTCAAGGTAGAATTCTATCTTGAAAACCCAAGCCCACCACCATGTGGCAAAGCCCCAAATGAAAGATTGCAGAGGCAGAAGCTGGGCTATCTTTGTAGCCAGAATGAACCCAGCCCCCTTACCGACCTTCCAAGTGAATGCAGCCATGGATCCAGGCAAAATCAGCAGAAAAATCTATCCAGAGGACCCACAAAAGAATGGAAAGTACTGTAATCATGCACCACCTGATGATGTCTCAACTAGAAACAGCCCACAGACGATGATGACCCAGGGAACTAGTTTGTGTAGGTATACTAGAGGATGGTGTCACACAATGAAATGGCTTCTCAGACTGTATCTGCAGCACTAAGTGACTAGTGATTGTTGACTGGGGCCAGTTGATGGGGAATGGATCTATTATGCAGCATTATCTATCTAATACAACAAGGATTTATGAGTGAGCAAGCTGTCGAGTCACTGGAATGCCTGTGGTTGCCATGGTTATTAAAGTTGCTTGATGTGGTAAAAGACCTTGCAGTGTTCCTCGTGCGCAGATCTAGACCAAATTCCACTCCCTTCCAAATACTCTCTCTAAACAGAGCAATTTGCAACTAAATAGATTCTGGTGAAAAAGAGGAGAGGATGAGAAACACATTGTATCAAAAGAGCTCGTTCTGCTTGGAAGCAAACTGTATAGAGAAGCCCATGATAAAACCATATTTTCCTTTGTCTTTATATCACATTGGGTTCCTGCCCCTCAAGATTTACTGGTTTTTAGACGTCACTGTAGCAGATCAAGTTTCAATTACAACAGAAGGCAAGGGTCATTTACCTACAATTAAACGTCTCTGTAACAACACACTCCAAGCAAGAGGAACTTGCTGCGAGAAGCACGTGACAGGTAGCTGTCATTCTTATCACATACTCAAAGCTCCAAACTGGGAAATCCTGTTCTCCTTAAACAGAATTCAGAACCACCACTCATTCCAGAAGATGCTTCTTCCATGTGGGTAGTTCCCTCTCAAAATCAAGAATCACAGCAGTAAGGAGGGGTTGGGGATGGGGGTGATATCTACGGTCGGTTTGTAGAACACCAGCACATATGCTCCTGTCAGTCATCATGGCCCTAAAAATAAACCATCAGTAACTTAAACAACAACTTTCCCGCTTTTATAAAGGAGGAACCCAAACGATGATAAAGCCACCAATGGAGTGTAGTGGCGGTGGCTTTGGATGAGGATTCCTGAGGCTGTCACAGCAGTCTCTCCTGTCTCCAACCTAACAGCCACTGGGCCTTTCCTTCTAGACCTCCTTCCTTTGCTGGTGTTAAAATAAGGAGCGGCGGGGCTGCGTCCCCAACACCCCAGCCACTTGGCTAGCTTATGCCCGAAATAACAACACACAAACTGTATTCATTTAACTGCTTGACCCATTTCTATCTAGCCTCTTCTAGGCTAACTCTCGCACCTGGACTAGCGCATTTCTAGTAATGTGTGTAAGCACCCCAAGGTGCCCATACCGGGAAGATTCTAGCCTAAGTCCATCGTGGGTTGGAGGAGCTTCATTGCGTGCATCTGCCCGGGAGAGCGGAGTATGGCAAGCATGGCGTCTCTGCTCCAGAGCAGAGCTGTCGAGTCTCTCCGGAAGCAGATCAGAGTCTGACCTCACTTCCTCTTCCGCCCAGCATCCTATTCTGTTTATTCCACCCACCTATGTTCTAAGCTATGAGGCCAAGCAGTTGGTTTATTATAATTAACCAATTACCATCCTCCATTATTTCCCCTTTTTCTGTTTAAACAAAAAAAGGAAGGCTTTAACTTAACATAGCAAAATTACATATAACAAAACAGTTATCAAGTAAAAATTACAATAATCTATATAATAACTAAGGAAAACTATAACTATAGCTAACTATTCTTAACTCCATCAAAGAGTCCAGAAAGATACAATATTACCTAAGAAACAAGAAATCCAAAGATCTAGAAATGACAGAGACATCTCGCTGCTTGGACAGTCACCCAAAGTTCCTCTGTACCGATGGGGCATCCATCTTCAGCCTACAGGCCCATGGTATCCAGAGACATTTCCATGAAGCAGGAAATTTCAAAGACAGTT
>NW_026067943.1:2729000-2734144 GCF_014885135.2 Alexandromys fortis
CTCTCTCCCTTTAAAAAAGGGGCTATTTCCTCTGCTCGCTCTCTTCACTTCCTGCTCCGCCGGAGACTAGACTCCCTTCCTGGTTGTGCAGATGGCTGTTGTCTGGAACGGTGATCTGTAAGTTTTCCCCTTTAAATAAATAACACCCTATTAATCATAACTCCAAACTGGTGTGGCCTTGTTCATGACTTACGCCTTCATGTGTTGTTTAGATTTTGCAATGTCCAGGGAGTCTATAATTACTGTGAAATAAGAGTTAAAAGAAAACGTTAATGTAATTGAATGTGTCTTGCAACTATGTCACTCAATTTCCTTTCTACTTAATTAGCATTTACCCAGCCAGATCCTAGACTGAAACCTGGAAGGAAAAAGGTAATCCATGAACCCTGAAATAAAACAGTTAAGGAATGGAGAGACACAGAAGAAAAGGAAGACGGTGTGTGAGTTCTAGGACAAAACTACAGACAACATATCAGATGGTATATCAGAGATTACATAACCCAGGCCAGGGAAGAAGCACAGCGTCATGGGATGCTCTGGAGATAGAGGATAATAACAGTGTAGCACGGGCTCATTAAGACCTATGTGCTAAACGTCAGACATAGCAAGCAATAGTCTCAAAGAGAAACACTGGACATAGAATTCCCCTTCCTTTTAAGCTTTTTGTTTTATATATGTGTGTACGCATACACAGAGATATATTCATATATGTGTGTGTATATATATATATATAGTGAGCGTGTGTGAGCAAGCACGTGCCACTGTATGTATGTGGAGGTCAGAGGACAAGCCATGGAAGCCACAGGAGTCAGTTCCACAATGTGGGTCCCCGAGATCAAACTCAGGGCTTTCAGTTTAGCAGCAAAGACCTTTACCTACAGAGCCATCTCACAGCCACCCTATCTCTTTTAAATTTTATTTGTTTATTACACGGGGGCATGATGTGTTTATGTGGGCACATGTGTAGAGGTCAGAGGTCAACTCTGTGGAGTTGGTTAGTGGGAACAAACTTAGGTTGTCAGGCTTCTGTAGTAAATGACTCTTCTCCCCTGCCTAAGGCCCCACTTCTTGAAAACATTCTGCTTATTGATTTGCAGATTGGGGCTTTGGTGCTCACCAGGTCTCACTACCCAGGAAGACTAACAGTTGGCTGCCAGATGAAAGGGAGGAAGTCCTAGACTAAGTGCGGAGTGAGGGTACTTGTCCTCCTCTGTCATGTGTGGCTCTAGAGGGTCGCTGGGCTCTCTGATGCTTGGACTCTTCATCTGCACCACGGGAATGTAATTCCACCTGACCCGACAAGGTCATTGGGGTAATGGGTACAGAAAATGCTTTGAGGGACTGCAGAGACAGCTTAGTGCTTAACATTACCGATTGCTCCTGCAGAGGGCCCAGGTTCAATTCTCAGTACCCACATGGTGGTTCATATCCATTTATCACTCCAGTTCCAAGGGGTCTGGTGTCCTCTTCTGATCTCTGTAGACGCCAAGCGTGCCCTGGTGCACAAACATACATGGAGGCCACAAACTCACATGCAAAATAAAATGAATAAATGTGAGTTTTTAAAAAAGAAAAGAACGTTAGGTGTGGTGGCACATGCCTTTAATCCCAGAATTTGGGATTAATCCCAGCACCCAGAAGGCAGAGGCAGGCGGATCTCTGTGAGTTTAAGACCAACCTGGTCTACAGAGTGAGTTCTAGGATAGTCAGGACTGATACACAGAGAAACCCTGTCTCAAAAATCAAAAATAAAATAAAATAAGGAAGGAAGGAGGGAGGGAGGGAGGGAGGGAGGGAGGGAGGGAGGGAGGGAGGGAGGGAGGAAGGAAGGAAGAAAGAAAGAAAGAAAGAAAGAAAGAAAGAAAGAAGGAAGGAAGGAAGGAAGGAAGGAAGGAAGGAAGGAAGGAAGAAAGAAAGAAAGAAAGAAAGAAAGAAAGAAAGAAAGAAAGAAAGAAAGAAAGAAAGAAAATAAGAAAGAAGGAGGCTTTAATGTCTCTCATCCAGTGTCCACCAAGATAAGGCCAGACTGTGATTCACCTGTCACTGGGAGGCAACTGTTGCAGAAGGCTGGACTTCACCATCAAGGTGGGAACAGCTGGGACACTCCACTGCGATTCCAGGCACCCCTTCCCTAGGAACCACAGCTACCTGCTGTGTATATTTCTGCCCCTCTCCTGCTCTGCATTAGGTCTCCTGAGAAGTGAGAATACACACAAAATACAAAATTAACTGGAGGGGGACTCCATCTACACAGCTTTTGGGGCTCATTATCCATGCTAGGGTGGGTCATTTCATTGAAGAAGCTATTTTGGGGTCACCCACATTCCCATAAGTCAAATAAGCTCAGTGAGAACAGCAGTGTTGGTTTAGGGCCAGAATGCTTGTGGCTGTGAGTTTACCTGGTTTAGCATTCTCCCTCATCTGTAAGTCCAAACAGATACCTCACAAAAATACCTTATCGTTTCATTTCCTGAAGAAAATTCTTTCTTTCTTTCTTTCTTTCTTTCTTTCTTTCTTTCTTTCTTTCTTTCTTCCTTCCTTCCTTCCTTCCTTCCTTCCTTCCTTTCTTTCTTTTTTTCTTTCTTTTTTCCGAGACAGGGTTTCTCTATAGTTTTGGAGCTTGCCCTGGAACTCTTGTAGACCAGGTTGGCCTCGAATTCACAGAGATCTGCCTGCCTCTGCCTTCTGGGTGCTGGAATTAAAGGCGTGCGCCACCACTGCCCGGCCCTGAGGAAAATTCTTTAAGAGAAATAAGTAAATCACCTCTAGTATTTTGACCTAATTTTTAAACTCTGTTTGATATTTAAGCCTTGTTGTAAACTACATCCTTCAAAGAGCTAGAGAGATAGCTCAGTTGTTAAGAGATGACCTGAGTTCAGTTCCCAGCATCCACACCTAGTAGTTCAAAACCACCTGTAACTCCAGCTCTAGGGATCTGATGCCCTCTTCTGGGCTCTGTGTGCACCAGCACCTACAGACACAGACCTATATATACATAGATACAAACTTACACATACAGGTCACATAGACACGAACTTAAACATATAATTCTAAAATAATAAAACTAAATGATTTTTTTAAATTACGTCTTTTAGATAATGTGAAAATCATCAAATTATACAAACAGTATCACTGTAAAGACACATAGCTCACACCTATTTCTTGTAAATGTGTGTTGCCCTTAAGAGTCTCTCTCACTCTCTTTAAACCTGAAGCATGTATTTATCATTTCTACCTAATAAACTCACTAACTCAGCTTCAGGCTGACTCATCCTGAAATTCTTTCTGCAACATAGTCAAGAATTTGACTTTGTTTATTGGAGGTCACTAAGGGAGCAATTCCTCTGACTTTTGGTATCAGTGATGGGCTGTGTCCCCTCAGTACCAATGACTTGACCATAGCCTGCCAAGGTTGCCAGAGCCCAGGCTTTTACCATAAAAACTGTAGTTAATGATGAGTCTGCTAATTATATCAGCTAGCTATTGCTGCATAACAAATGAGCACACAACATGATAGCTGATATCAAGAGTATACTACTTTTTACTATTTTACTAGTTCATTAGATAGCTTTTACTAACTGATATCACAACTTTCATTTGGAAGATTTACTGGGACATAGGCTTTTTTTAGGTGTATTTTGATTGATTGATTGATTGATTGATTGATTGATTGATTGATTGATATTGAGACACCATAGGCCAGGGTGGCCTCCAACTTGCTTTGTAGCTATGGATGACTTTGAATTCCTGAATCTCCTAACCTTACCTCCCAAGTGCTGGGTCCTTTGATGTACATCTATCTGGTACACTCTATCTGGTTTTCCTCAGTTCAAGGAGTCCAATTCAGGGACTTGGGTTCTGCTCCTCAGTCCTGATCCTCTTGGACAGAGTTTTTCAAGGTGTGACCTCAAGACCCCAAGTGTCGGTAGCACCTAAGAACATGTCAGAAATGCAAATTCTTTGGCCCCACCCCAAATCTACTGTGGACAGGACCAGACATCAGGACAATCTGGGCTGGTTCTAAACTATTTTTTTTAATTTTTATTTATTTATTAAAGATTTCTGATTCTTCCCCGCCACTGCCTCCCATTTCCCTCCCCCTCCCCTAATCAAGTCCCCCTCCCTCGTTAGCCNGTGGAGGCATACACGGCTTCCTGGTTACTCTTCTCTACCCCTGGATTCTGGGTTTATGGTTCCCTGTACGCCGTTTTTGTTTAGTTCGTGACTTGGGCCCCAGTGTAGAGTCCGAAATACACTCGGCCTTCAGGCCCATAATATCCAGAGAGGCAGGACAATCTCTGAGGCCTGCTGGGTGGTGGTGCCTTTAATCCCAGCACTTGGGAGGCAGAGGCAGGCGGATCTCTGTGAGTTCCAGGCCTGCCAGGCGGTGGTGGTGCACGCCTTTAATCCCAGCACTTTGGAAGCAGAGACAGGCGGATTTCGGCAGACCCTCAAACAGGAACCCGTTTTTTGTCGAGACTTGGTAACAGCGCCACCTGCTGGATAATAGGTAATATGGCAGTTTTCGTTTCCAACATGAATTTAACTCTTTGGGCTACCAATACAATAGGTCGTATCATGCAAGGTTTATATGACTATGAGGATAACTTAATTTACTGGTTACTAGGGTTTAGTATTCTTTTGCATATTCCATCATTTAGGAAGAATATGGCACTCCAAAGAACCATACTATCTTTACTAGAAACTCAAGCAGGTCAGGAGATTCAGGATTCAAAAGAGGCAATAATGAAGACAATAATAAAAAGACTTGAAATGATTGAAGAAATTATTGGAGCTGGTGAACAGAGTAATAAAGCACAAGGACAGGATCCAAAGCCAACACCAGCTATTAGAACTGGCTTACCCAAGGTTTTTGCTACATACCCTATACTTAATTCTGACAAAGCATCAACTTCTAAAGGCTCAAAGGGAGTCAGAGAAGCTAGATGGACGCCAATAGCAATGAATGATCTAAAAGAAATTAAGCAGGCTATTGTTAATTTTGGTTTGCACAATGATTATGTAAAGGAAATGATAAGGACTTGGGCTTCTAATGCTAGAGCTACCATCAGTTAGTGTCTGCAGTTTTAGATAAGGGACCTTCCTTGATGTTTGGAATTTATTTCGGAGAAGAATCCAAACAT
>NW_026067943.1:2739593-2918305 GCF_014885135.2 Alexandromys fortis
CAATCAAGTTTCCCTGCCCTGTGGGAAGTCCAAGGACCACCCACCTCCATCCAGGCCTAGTAAGGTGAGCATCCAAACTGCCTAGGCTCCCACAAAGCCAGTTCGTGCAGTAGGAACAAAAACCCATTGCCATTGTTCTTGATGAAAGGTTCTAAACTATTTTTATGCACTGGAGAACTTAACAAACTACTATTGCCAGACCCCCACCCCAGATATTCTGATTTACATACCCTGAGTGCAGCCCTCCCTTCAAGAACCTTAAGTGCTCTGCAAAAGACTCTAAGAGCTTTCTCAGAGGGAAAGCTAGGAGACTGGAAGGCTAGGACCCACCCCTACCCCAACTCCGTCCCTGTCCCACACACACACACACCTAAAGCTGTGGATCTGACTCAAGGCCTTCCACACGCTAGTCAAGTGCTCCGCCCCTGAGCTACATCCCAGCCAGAGACTCATTCTTGCCGCAGCTGCTTTTCAGTTGCCTTCCACAGAGCACAATGGTAGTTACGTCCTGATAAAGACGTCTCCTTTTTTAAGATTTATTTATTTATTATGTATACAGTGCTCTGCCTGCATGCTTGCCTGTATGCCGGAAAAGGGCATCGGATCTCATTATAAATGGTGGTGAGCCACCATGTGGTTGCTGGGAGTTGAACTCAGGACCTCGGGAGGAACAGCCTGTGTGCCTAACTTGAGTCATCTCTCCAGCTACAATAAAGGCATCTTAAGGTCAAATAGTTACAAGCCTAATCCTCAAAATTCAGAGACTGTCCGTGTGCACAAATACATATGCAGGAATTAGCCTGCATGATCACGGAGGCTCAAGATCTGCATGGGGGGCCAGGGAGAGGCCCAGCAGGTAAAGTGATGTGGGAGTGTCATATCAATCTGTTGATTTCATTGGCTGAGCAATAAAAGAAACTGCTTGGCTGGCCCTGATAGGTTAGAACATAGATGGGAGGAGTAAACAATAGAATTCTGGGCGGAAGAGGAAGTGAGGTCAGACTCTGCGCTGCTTCCAGAGGGACCGGACAGCCGCCATGCTCTGCTCTCCCAAGCAGCTGCAACCCACGATGGACTTAGGCTAGAATCTTCCTGGTAAGCGCACCTTGGGGTGCTTACACACATCATTAGAAATGGGCTAGTCCAGGTGCGAGAATTAGCCTGTAAGGGCTAGAGTTCATGGGCCAAGCAGTTCTTAAATGAATACAGTTTGTGTGTTGTTATTTCGGGCATGAGCTAGCCAAGCGGCCGGGGTGTTGGGGACGCAGCCCCGCCGCTCCTATTTCAACAGTAAAGTGATTGCCATGCAAGACTGATGACCTGAGTAGAATCTCTGGTACATGTACAGGTGGAAGGAGAGAACCTACTCCACAAGGTTGTCTTCAACCCTCCACATGCTGCAGCACACACCTGCACAAAACACACTAATAATAAATAATAAAAGACCTATAAGGTGAGTTGGAGGCCCAGGAGAAACAGGTATATAAAGAGAAAAAAAAAAATGATCCCGGTCCAAAGGTAGCTAGGCAGGTGAAGTTGCCTGTTAGACTTTTTAGTTCAACTTAGGTAGAAGGATATACTTTACTAATCTACCAATTTAAACACTAATGCTATCTAGAAACACACTCATAGATACAGCCCAAATAGTGACTGACCAAATATTTAGACATTCCGTAGCCCAGTCAAATTGACACATAAAAGTAATCATCACAGGGAATATGGACTTGAATTTGTGGACCAGTATTTCCCAAATGTTTTTCATGAGGATCTAGGCCAATGAAATTCTCCACCAAAAAGGCCTCTGTGAAAACACAAGTCTTGGGGAACGCTGTGTAATGAGGCATATTAACATATCAAAGCTGTGAATCACCCCACTGGAGAGAAGTGACTCATAGCTTTCTCAACGCTAGTGTTTGATCCCAGAACCTGTTTTTTACTTAACACCTATTCGTTTCCCACGGAACTAAAGTGCTGCACAGCGCATATTGGGAAATGCTATGCCAAGCCATGGGAAGATAATACAGATTTGGAACGTGGGATGGGGCATGATGTTTTAGAGGAAGTTGACAGTGGTATATAGTGAGATTAAAGGGAAGAGTCTAGAAACAGAGAGCCCAGCCATGTCTAACACGATAGAGGCTTGTTTGTGCTTAAGTGGGGATGGGCAGAAAAGGATTATGATGAGATATTTAATGGAAAAGAGCTTGTATAAAAAGTTATAAGGAGAAAATAATAGAAAATTCCAAAATTTGGAGCTTATGAAATGAAAGAACAAACAGCCTCTGACAAGAAAAAGAACGGAAAGAAACGCTGGCTCAGGAGCAAAAGTATGCCATGTTAGGGAGAGATGTGGCTCAGTGGCAGAGACGGGCCCAGCTGAGGGAAGCCCTGAATTCGATGCCAACACCCCCAACACACATGCGTACCTGCACACACGCACGCACACAAAATACGTTCAATTTGTGATGTGTTAGTTTAAGAATCACAGTAGACAGAGGGCTCTAAGAAACATGCAGCAGTTTTCTGAATTCTGAGATTTGTCTGCAAGATATCAAAATGATTCATTAACTTGAGACTCATCAGCATGGAGCTGGAAATTAAGTCATCTTTATCTCTTTCCTTCAGTCAGACTGATCCCTTCTCTTTGAAACAGCCATGCTTTTTAAGCCAGCCTCAAGTCCTCTTGGTGGGTGATACAAAGACGCTTTCTGGCACATCTCTGCACTGTGGCAGGAGGGAACACTATCCTTTAATGAAGGAAACCTCAGACTCCACTTATGGAGCCTCAGATGACTGTGGACAAAAAACATCACACTCTTCCCGTGGCAAGCAAAATGTAATATTCAACATTCTCTTCGGGGCCTTCATATTACAGAATCCCAAAGCTCTAGGTACACAACGTCAGCAGCTTTCATACAGGTCTTCGCTCCCGGCAGATTTCATAAACTGAAAAAGCCTTCCTGCAATCTCCTGGATGCGTGTACAAGCTGGGCATCGTTGTCAATCATTTCAGCAAGTCTTTACCAGGTGCCTTCTACGCACTTAGTCCTGAAGTGGTCCAAGGCCTTTCCCCTTCTCCTCCATGTTGTTCTATTTGAATCCTAGCTGTTCCCCACTTCCCCATCAGCTGTATAAATTCAGATCAGTTTCTTTAATTACTTTGGGCTTTGGCTTTCTTATTACAAAAATGTCTTCTTCGATTATTTATTCATGCATGCATGCATTTATTCAAACAATGCTTCTGAGCTCCTGCCTTGCAGCAATAGCTATGCCAGGCACTGTCTCCTCTCACAGTGGCAAAAGGTTTAGGTGTGGTCCTTGTAGTCATGGAGCTTAAATTGCACTGCATTCTTAAAAAAAATTAGAGATAATTTGTGCAAATTACAAGGCACGGAGGTTCGTGTCTAGAATGTACTCAATAAATACTGGCTTCCTTCCTTTTGACAGATCAAAGCCCACAGATGCAAGTGTTTGGTAGCCAACACAAGCCCAGGCAGCAGTAGAACCATGGCAATCTCACCCGTGGTGCCCCCGTCCTCACCAAAGGGCAAGAGGTACTTAACAGAACTCCTTGTCCCAGAACAGGCATGGATCCATGATTCTTTCAGTTTTAAAGGAAAGCAGGAAAAATCCCTGTTTTTAGATGTTTCAAACCTAATGTGGGCCAAATACAATATATCTGACCCCGTGAATGCAGGTTTGCAAGCTGACCCCGAGCAGGCAGGGTCCTCAACAAACTCTCAGTTTTCATTCTCTCTGAGACATTATGCTGAGAAGCTAATGGACCCTCGAGTGAAATCCTATTTCACTCCAGCTCAATCTCAATCAATCAGCCTAACTCTCTTCACGCTCCACTGAAACAGGAACCTGAAGTGACAGGATCATTATCACCAGAGGAAAGGAAATCTCAGCACGGGTCATCAGTTTGCATGGTACAGAAGACTAGAAGGGCTAGATGGGAGCAAACAACGGGAGGAGGCGCGGGAGAGAGCAGCGAAGCACGGGCAGTTCAAGGATGCAATCACGCTGATTGGATTTGAAGGTATCACTGAGAGACAGCCACATATATAACCGCAACATTCAGTCAGCCCCTGGAAGGTGGTCCTCCGCCAGTGTGAAGCTAACTGCTTCCGTCATCTCTGATTCACCCTTTCCACTTCAACCCATTTTGGATTTAATATCTGGTTCTGTCCTCTTTGAAAGAGCTCACGATTTCCCTCAGTCCTCTCTTCCCCCTCCTGTTTCAGAGCAGGGCAGATGGAAAACCCATAATAGGCCAAGAGCAGATGTGAAGAGATAGGGATATTCGTGTTGCTTCAGTGTGGAGTCCTAAATGAAGCTAGCTTAACAGGCGAGAATGAAGCAGCCTCATCCCTTAGAGTCTAAGCACGCTGTCATTCTGCTTCACAGAAACCCAGTAAGTATATAATTCTAAGCTCATATGACCTGGTTGAAAGTTATTTTGTTTTATTTATTTTTATTTATTTATTTATTTATTTATTTATTTATTTATTTATTTTGGTTTTTCAAGACAGGGTTTCTCTGTGGTTTTGGAGCCTGTCCTGGAACTAGCTCTTGTAGACCAGTCTGGTCTTGAACTCACATAGATCTGCCTGCCTCTGCCTCCCAAGTGCTGGGATTAAAGGCGTGTGCCACCACCGCCCGGCTCCAATGATTNAGGGTTTCTCTGTGGTTTTGGAGCCTGTCCTGGAACTAGCTCTTGTAGACCAGGCTGGTCTCGAACTCACAGATATCCGCCTGCCTCTGCCTCCCAAGTGCTGGGATTAAAGGCGTGCACCACCACTGCCGGCTGTTTTAATTATTTGTTTGTTTGTTTGTTGTGCACCACCACCGCCCGGCTGTTTTAATTATTTGTTTGTTTGTTTGTTTGTTTGTTGTGTATACAACATTCTGTCTCCACGTAGGCCCACACGCCAGAAGAGGGCACCAGATCTCATTACAGATGGTTGTAAGCTATCATGTGGTCGCTGGGAATTGAACTCACAACCTCTGGAAGAGCAACCAGTGTCTTAACCACTGAGCCATCTTTCCAGCCCCAAAAGTTACTTTGTATTCAACCACGTAAGATTAACTGGACATTACATAAGGGCCGTGTGATCCTGCAGACTTGAGTGCCCTCTCCGCTGCATCACGTGACTTGAGATAGCACATGTGTCTCATATACTAGGAGAGTATGGGAACAATAACACTGGTAGCAGGCTTATTCCTTGGCACGCATGAGACACATGAGTCTTATAGAAGAAGTGCTGAACTCAGTTCACAATTGAAATTGTGATGAACTGAGGAGTTCTGTACTTTTTTGTTTAGGTTTTGGGTTTCTTTTTTCTCTTTGGGGGCCTACCACCCAGTTCCCAAATAAATACACGAAGACTATTCTTACTTAAGAATGCTGGCCTTAGCATGGCCTGTTTCTAGCCAGCTTTTCTAACTTAAATTATCCTGTTTCCCTTTAACTATGTCTTGCTTCTGGGCCTTTTACCTTTCTTTATTCTATATTATCTTTCTTTCCTTCTTACTCCATGGCTGGCTGGGTGGCTGGCATCCACCTCTCCTCCTTTTCTCACTCCTCCCCTTCACTCTCTTCCCTAGATTTTTCCTCCTGTTTATTCTCTCTACATACTGACCCCACCTATTTCTCTCTTCTACATAGCTATTGGCAATTCAGCTTTTTATTAGATCAATCAGGTGTTTTAGGCAGGCAAAGTAACACAGCTTCACAGAGCTAAACAAATGCAGCATAACAGAATGCAACACATCTTTATGTCATTAAAACAAACATTCCACAGCATAAACGAATGTAACATACCTTAAATTAATATTCCACAATAGAGTTCCTCAAAAAGAAAAAGCCTAGGCTGTCAGAAGAGTCTACCGTGAATGGAAGACTTTGGCAAATGAATGTCTCACTCGGCTTGGGCTGCCATAACCAAACACCACAGACCAAATAGCTTAAGTGGGAGAAATTATTTTCCCACAATTCTGGAGATTGGTTTCTGGTGAGGGCTCTCTTCTGGCTTGCAGAAGACAGAGAGAATCTTTGTCTTAAAGGGGAAGACCAGGAGTTCTACAGGGTTAGGGCCATGCAATTAGTACCTCATTTCACATCACTTACCATTAATTCCCTCCTAAAAATACCATGTCCAGAAAGAGTCACATTGGGGGTTAGGATTTCACCGTGTGAATGGTGACTCGGAGGGAGGCACACAATTACATCATAGCAGCGAGCTAGTGAGAAGAGCATGATTAGATGCTGAAGGATCATCGCATGATTACCCCCTACCCCATGTTCGAGTTTTCTTTAGCTCTATGAAATAAAAGCACAAAGCAGGAAGCTGTGTCACAGGGACTAAGAACTCAGCTACAAGAACATACCAGGAGGTTGAAGTGTCTCCCAGATGCTTAAGGACATGAAAGAGATTGGAGATTGGTCTTCTGAGGGAAGAGGCTGTCAGCAACACAGGCTGTAGCCAATGAGCTGTGTGTAAATCAGCATCTAGAGGAGGTTAGTAGACAGTGTGGTCAGCGAATGAGGAGCAGTCTGGATCAGTGGCCCAGTGAAAGCTGGCGATGACAGTGGAAGAGAGAGTGGAGCGCCATGCCTGTGGTCAAAAGGAATTCAAAACATCGGAAGCAGGAGATGCCAAGCAGAAAGGCTGCTGCTCCAATTATACCCAAGAGCCTCCTCCCTCCTCTCAAGGCTTTCTAACACCTCCCCTCTCCAATTCAGAGGAGATCCTTGGCACCAGGCTTTCTGCCAATCATAGAGTGGAGTATGGCTACAAATGTCACAAGTGAGCCAAAAGATGTGTGCTACCTGCGTTTTCTTTTTTTTTTTAGTTTTTTTTATGATTTATTTAACTTTATTTTATGTGTTGGTGTGAAGGTGTCAGATGTCCTGGAACTGGATTTACAGACAGTTGTGAGCTGCCATGTAGGTGCTGGGAATTGAACCCAGGTTCCCTGGAAGAGCAGTCAGTGCTCTTAACCTCCGAGTCATCTCTCCAGCCCACTCCCTGCATTTTCCATCAACCTAGAGAGCACACACTGGTGGAGTCCTTTTTCTCAAACTGCTCGAGCCTCTAAATACAGATTTACTTAACACTTTTCTAACAATAGTAGGGTTTTCTATGTCTAAATTTAAAGTCAAGAAGCTAAACTAAATATTGTGTTTCTCTTTTATAAAAATGAGAAATGGTGCTAGGGAGATGGCTCTGTGGCTTAGCACTTGGTGGACAAGAGTGAGGGCCAGCTTTTGGATCCCCAGAATCCAAGCGGATGTAGGAGGGCACGGCAGCCTTCCTATAATTGTAGTTTTTGGAAGGAAGAGACAGAGATCTCCAGGACAAGCGTGCTAGCAGGACTAGCCATTCGGCCAGTTCTGGGTTTGACTGGGGCTTCAATGACCAAGGCGAAGAGCAACTGAAATGATCCATACACACACGCGGGACCCCGTGTTCACAACTGTCAAAAGCCTCTAAGTGGCCAGACTGGGAACTCTTCATTTTTGTGGTACTTGACTGCTCCAACATCTGTCACATGGACAATTCCCTATCACACTCTTCTCTGGTGACCTCCTCTTCCTTTTCAACTCTCTGACCATTGTTGGTACACCATTGTCAATCCAGGCTTCCATGGGAATTTTTGTTTATTTTTTAATTCCTTTGTTCAGAGCTAATGCCTGATGCCCTTATTATTTATTTATTTATTTATTTATTTATTTTGGTTTTTCGAGACAGGGTTTCTCTGTGGTTTTGGAGCCTGTCCTGGAACTAGCTCTTGTAGACCAGGCTTGTCTCGAACTCACAGGGATCCGCCTGCCTCTGCCTCCCGAGTGCTGGGATTAAAGGCGTGCGCCACCACCACCTGGCCCATGAGAATTTTTAAAACCTCCTCTGTACCTGTGGCACCACCACAAGGAACTGCCTTGTGCACTTAGATGCTTGAAGGATTCCCATCTGAAAAGCAGTAAATGGAAAGTCAGACACAGAAGGGGCTGGGCTGACCTGGAACTGTGGTTACAGCTCCAAAGGGAGAGCCTCCAGCTCTCCTCAATGAGCGCTGGTCCCTCTGCCTGCTGCATAGCCAACCTGTGCCTGTGCTAAGAAGGTGGAAGGAAAGCAACACTGAGCTGGCCTGGCTTTGCACCTGTTTGGCTTTCTCAGTGGCCTCCTCTGCCTTGCCCTGCCCGAATCACTGACCACTCAGAAGCATCGTTTCCTGAGAGCTCCTTTTACTGCCTACATCCAAGAAACCCGGCCACTACCTTGGTTTTAATCCCGATCTGCACTGATTATTTAGACTGCTGATTCTGTGCTTCACACCTATAGACCAGACACTTGGGATCCAGGCTCACGACAGCTTAGGCCATACACACCCTTTACACCTTGTGTTTCTAACACTGACGTCATTATCTCCTTTCAGTCCAGCCTTCCTCAGGCTCTTTCCAGAAGACAGTTGGTCCTCCATCAGTCAAAATCATCAGTTACCTATGTTTCCTTAAAGACTTATTTGAAGCACTGCAGTGATGAGAATGAATCATATTGGCTCTTTTGGAAGACCGGTTTTATCACTGGCTTGAAGGTGTGCCCATGCTTACTGTTCTCATAGGAGTACTGATCTCATAGGTGGGAGTACTGTGTCCAAATCAGCCTCCTGAGTCACCCACACCACCTTGTTTAGCACCTGAACCGCGGTAGTCACTTCTCATCCAACCTCCCTTGCTCATGTTCTTCTAACTGCTGCCAAGGTATTTTTCGTTTGCTTGTTTGTGTTTTTTTGTTTGTTTGTTTCTCGTAATGTAAAGTTTTTCTTTCATTTTGCTGAAGTAATAAAACATCTACTGTAGACAACTTGGAATAAATCTTGTTTCAGATATTCACTGCTAATGTGTATGTATGTATTATGTATTCCAGCCAACTGCTCTCAATGGCCATACCTCTTTAGGACATTCTTGTATGTCCTGTTTTAAAAATTAGCCTTGTGTATATTTTTTATATCAGTCTCTTTTTTGTTTTATAAAAATATTATAAAATATTTTATTAGGTTTATTTCTGTATTCCTAATCTTAAGAAAATACACTGTGGTAAATATTTTTTAAGACTTATTTATTTATTCTGCCTTCATGTATGCCTTCAGACCAGAAGAGGGCACCAGATCTCATTACAAATAGTTGTGAGCCACCCTGTGGCTGCTGGAAATTGAACTCAGGACAGGACCTTTGGAAGGGCAGTCAGTGCTCTTAACCATTGAGCCATCTCTCCAGCGCATGTGGTAAATATTTTTATACATAGATCTTGATCATATTCATGTCTTTCTTACAGCTTTAGAAGAGCCAACTGAAAGACCCTACAGACCTCCTCCTCAAAACCCGCAGCAGCCAGCCTGCTCTCGTAAGAACATCCCATGTGCTTGAGAGAGCAGGATGAGATAGGAAGACTGCAAGGCAGGATATCAATAAGATAGGACATCAACAAAGCAGGCTGACTGCAAAACAGGATATCTATAAAAAAGGAACAGGATGACTTTTGCTGACACCCATGTTGAGAGAGGAAACCATTCATGCCCCTGCCTCATTCCGATAACCACGCTTTTTTTGCTTCTGTAAACTTGCTTTTTGCTCTTCCCTATAAAAAACCTGCCCTCCAGTCGGCAGGCGCGCAAGTCCTCCGAAAGACTTGCCGCCCACAGGTCACAGGTACCTGTGTTTACCCAATAAACCTCTTGCGATTTGCATCCGTATGGTCTCGGCCTGTTCCTTGGCATGGGGAGGTCTCCTCCTGAGAGAAAGTCCTCTTCGAGGGTCTTTCACCAACGATGCTACATATTTTAAAAATTCTGAAGTCACCAAACTCACTGACAGAAGGGTTTGATCCAATTACATTCCCACTGTGGGTTCACTGTAATGTGTAAATCAGACTATTGCTGAAAACTGGGAAGAAAGTTAGAGGTTCAGGTACAGAAAAGCAGAGAAGCCTCAGAAATAAGCCGTTCAGGCCAGTGTCTCTAAGCATAGCTGTGGCGCATTGCTGAGTTCAGTTCCCAACACCCACATCAAGTGGCTCACAACTGCCTGTTACTCCAGTTCCAGGGGATCCACTGTCTTCCTCTGGCCTTCTTGGGTACCTGCACGTACATACACACTGCTGGGTAGTTTATGTCAACTTGACCCACGCTAGAATTCATCAGAAAGAAG
Organism: Alexandromys fortis; assembly: GCF_014885135.2. NCBI lineage: Eukaryota > Metazoa > Chordata > Mammalia > Rodentia > Cricetidae > Alexandromys > Alexandromys fortis. The sequence continues at coordinate 2,749,807 of NW_026067943.1, forward strand.
GGAACCTCAAGTTTAGAAAATGCCTCCATAAGGTAGGCTGTAGGCAAGCCTGTAGAACTTATTGATTGATGTGGGAGAGGGAAGGCCCAGCCCATTGTGGGTGGAGCCAACCCTGGGCCAGAAGTCCTGGGTTCAATAAGAAAGAAAGCAGGCAGGGCAAGCCAAGAGAAGCAAGTCAGCTGCACTCACTCCTCTGTGGCCTCTGCATCAGCTCAAGCCTCCAGGTTCCTGCCTGTTTGAGTCCTGACCTGACTTCCTTTGATGATGAACTGGGAGGTGGAAGAGTAAGCAAAACAAACAAACAAACAAACAAACCCTCTCCTTCCCAAGTTGCTTTGGTGATAGTGTTCCAACACAGACAGCAATGGTAACCCTGACTAGAACAGAAACAGGCAAGCACACACACATATGTAAATAAAAGTATTTTAATGTGAAAATACAGCCAAGCTTGGTGGTACAGGCCTGTAATTCCACCTATTTGGGAAGCTAAAGCAAGATAATTGAAAAATTATGGTCTGTCTGGAATATACAGTGTTTAGTTCAGTCTGGGCCACTTAGTAAAATCTATCTCAAAAGAAAACTACAAAAAAAGGGGGGTATAGCTCAGCAGTTTTTGTCTGTATGTATGCACGAGCCCCTGGGATTAATTATCATCCCCCACACAAAGGTTCAAAACTAAACATTTTTTATTTGATTTTTAAAATGAAAGACCCCCGGTGTGGGGAGACTCTCACTCAAGTCTCGGGATAACACGACCCCCCCAGTAACTCACGAAAGACCGTCCTTGCTGCAATCACACGAGGTTTATTTGACAGGTACCAGTGCACTGGAGCCGAGACTCATAACCCACGCAGGGAAGGAGTTCAACCCCGAGTAATTGGGAGAAGGGATTTTTAAGGGAAGAAACCACAGCCCATTAATCTGAAAGGGGTAGGGAGGGCATCCCAGAAAATTCCGAAAATACCAGTGATGATCACAAGGGGGCAACTCCCTGTTTCTCAAGATTATACTCAAGATTACAATCTAACTTTATCTTCAGCTAGTTCCTGAAACTGAACCAGCTAATCCTAGATTTCTGATTCTTCTCTCCCTGCTTAGGTTTTTGGCTTTATTTTTTCCTGCTTTGGGGAGGGGGGTCTGGATTTATCCAGGTCTTTCAAAAGCAGACATGCAACACCAAGAACTTTCATTTTTTACACACAAGTAAGTATTTAATAGCTTCCTTCGTTAATTATTAAGGGTGATTAAGTTTTTATGTTCACAGGAAAAAAAATGAAGTACTGCCAGGGGTTGAAAATTTTGGACTGCTCAGGAAGTTTGGCAATGATGCTAATTTTCTTTTCTTAAGATTTATTTATTTATTTATTTATTTATTTATTTATTTATTTATTTTGTATACAGTGTTCTGGTGCCGGCACACCAGAAGAGGGCACCAGACCTCATTACAGATGGTTGCGAGCCACCATGTGATTGCTGGGAATTGAACTCAGAACCTCTGGAAAAGCAGGCAGTGCTCTTAACCACTTAGCCATCTCACCAGCCCATGATGCTAATTTTCTGCTGCACATGTGAGAACACAGGTTATGGGAGTTTCCAGTCTTCTAGAAGAATCTTTTTGCCTTCTCCACTGTTGTCATTGTCTTCTTGTTGCTGTTATGTCCTGTCTCCCTCCCTCTTTTCTTCTCCCTCCCTCTTTTCCTCTCCCTCCCCTCTCTCTCCATAGTCCTGGCTATTCAGAAACTCACCGTGTAGACCACGTTGTCTCAAACTCACAGAGTCCTGCCCACCTCCGCCTCCTGAGTGCTGGAATTAAAGGCACGTGCCACCACCACCCAGCTATTGCTTCTCTCCTATTCCTCTGTTATCACCAAATTCTGAATCCCTGCCTCGGCAGAATAGAAGCACCAGGCACATTTTAGGGTCTTTTGGCCCCAATAAATCAGAACCAATGGTCCAAATGGCTCAAAATCTCCCATCTAGGTTCCTTTATTGGTAAAGAGGACTGACTCATAAGACCATCAGATGTTTGGGGGATGGAAGCGGCTGAAAGCAATCTTGAGGGAAGGTCAGAGACTTGTCATCTTTTGTTTTGTTTGTTGGGGAATATTATTTTAAGGTATGTGACTTTTGTTAATGCTGCATTTGTTTAACTCTGTGAAGCTGTGATTCTTTGCCTGTCTAAAACACCTGATGGTCTAATAAAGAGGTCAATAGGCGGGGCTAACAGGCAGAGAGTACAAATAGGAGAGATGAGGAAAATGGGAGAGGGCAGCAAGAGAACAAGGACAGGAGGACACCAGGGGCCAGCCACACAGCAAGCCATGAATAAAGAAATAAAGAAAGGTATATAGAAATAGAAAAAGAGAAAAGCCCAGAGGCAAAAGGTAGTTGGGATAATTTAAGTTGAAAAATTAGCAATAAACAAGCCAAGCTAAGACCAGGCATTCACAACTAAAAATAAGCTTCTGTGTGTGCTTTACTTGGGAGCTGGGTGGCCCTCAAAAAGCCAAAAGAGCATAACATCATATCACAACATTTGTTTGTTTTTGCTTTTTCCAGACAAAGCTTTTCTGTGTATCACTGGCTGTCCTGGAACTCACTCTGTAGACCAGGCTAGCCTCGAACTCACAAAGATCCAACTGCCTGTGCCTCCCAAATGTTGAGATTAAAGGTGTGCACCAACTCTTGGCTTTGGAAGCCCCTGTCTTAGGTGATGGAAGAATATATGGGACTGTTTAACATTAGCAAGGCTTAGGAGTCTGAGCTGAGTGTTACCAAACACAAACAAGGCTGTATTGAGAACTGTAGTCATACTATTTCATACTGGGATGAGCTATCTCTGGCTACTAGCCTACAGATTCATAATACTGTGCATGTGAAGAGGAAAGACTAGTAAGAAAGAGAAGCAAGACCTTCCTACATCAGTGACTACCCAAGGAAATAGTTATCTATGCAACTGGTTCTAGCTATCAGTTCAACACATCTTTTCCCATCCAGCCCTGGGAAATCATGCTTCTAAAACATATATGATTGCCAGGCGGTGGCGGTACACACCTTTAATCCCAGCACTTGGGAGGCAGAGGCAGGCGAACTCTGTGAGTTTGAGGCTAGCCTGGTCTACAAGCTAGGGCTGTTAAAAACATACAAATGTATATGATTAGCCCAACAATCAGCTTAGAAGAGAATATGGAGTCTGACTTCTTCAAGCCCAGCTTGCATTTCCAGAGGGATTCTTAACAGAAACTGCCTGAGAAAGAACTGTTCCACTATACTCCAGTACATTTCCATTCCTTTATCTAGAAAAAGGAGAAGAGAAAATTGGCTAATTATTCCTACTTGACTCTGTCAACATCTCTACTGCCAAGAGCAGCGATTACTCACCAGCAGACACTAGGAACACCCACATGCTAACAGACATGTACCGTCAGGCCCGTCAGGCTTTCCCGACTTTCCATTCCACTCATGGAAGCCTCTGGTTGAAGTATTCCCAAACACCAGGACAGGGCTTGTCTCAACAGCAGACTTTTGTAATTTTGCATTTTCTTTTATGTGTTAGGGGTGTTGTGTCTGCATGTATGTCTGTGCCCCACATGGCCAGATAGGGGGTCATATACCCTGGAAATGGAGTTACAGATAGTTGTGAGCCACCATGTGGATACTAGGAATCAAACCTGGGTCCTCTGGAAGAACAGCCAGTGCTCTTAACCTCTGAGCCTTCTTTCCAGCTCTGAACAGTGGAATTTCATATGCAATAAAATTGCAAGCAACCATGACTTACAGGCATATGCTGTGACTCCACCATCTATTCTTAGATCACAGGAAAGATAGAATACCCAAAGATAGAGGGGAAAGAAAAGAAGAGGAAAGTCAAACATAGCTGCGCACGCCTGTAATCCCGGTAGTCAGAAGGCTGACAGAGAACTGCAAATAGGAGGCCAAGCTGGGTTACATAGTGAATCTGAGGCCACCCTGTGCTACATAGCAAAACCTTTTTCAAGAGAAAGAGAGAAGGAAGAGGAATAAAACTAAATAAAACAGGTTAAAAGTAAGCAAACATTTTAAAAGATAAATGTGAATGATCTCATGGACTACAATACTGGATTGTTTCAGCTACTGAACATAATCTATGGCAAACAGTGCTCTGTACCAGTTGTTTAACCCAATGCACAGTCACCACACATGTTCTATACCCTAGTCATGGTTCTAAAGAAAGAGCGTTTTATAGAAAACAAAATACAAGGAAATCCCTCCTTCTTGGACCTTCCATCGCAGGAGAGAGCTTATTTAGCTACCCCAATAAAGAATGAAGGCAGGAAAGGCAGGAGGCTCTGAGGTGCAGTCCAGTGGCAGAGCACATGCTTGGCACACACGCAGCCCTGACTCTGAGCCCCAGCATCAGGAAAGAGGTAAGGAGAGAAGAGGAAACAGTATACAGAAACAGAAAACTGGACAAGGAGATAGGAGAGAAAAAACACTGGGGGACTCCTAGTTTTGTTTCTGTTGCTGTGATAATAAAATGACTTGGGGAGGAAACAGTTTATTTCATCTTACAGCTCACTGCCCATCACTGAGAGAAGCTAAGGCCGGAACTCGAGGCAGAAAATGAAGCAGAGGCCATGGAGAAATGTGACTTACTGGCTTGCTTTCCATGGCTTGCTTAGTCTCCTTTCTTACACAACCCAGGCCTACCTGGCCAGGGGGAGTGTCACCTAGAGAAGTCTGGGGCCTCCCTACATCAAATCAAGAAAATGAGCCGGGCAGTGCTGGCACACAACTTTAATGCCAGCACTCTGGAGACACAGGCAAGCGGTCTGGTCTACAGAGTGAGTTCCAGGACAGGCTCCAAAGCGACACAGAGAACCCCTGTTTTGAAAACAATCAAAAATAAATAAATAAATAAATAAATAAATAAATAAATAAATAAATGGAAAAATAAAAGGAAGAAAAAGAAAATGACCCCAAGGAGATGTATATAGGTCAATCTGGTGGAGGCAATTTCTCAATTGATGTTCCATCTTCCCAGACAACTCCAGTTTGTTCCACATTGATGAAAACCTAGCCAGCATGGGAAGAGGCTCTAAAGGAAATTAGACCCTTCCCAAAACAGACTCTCTAGGCTTGGCTGCCTAGCACAGTAAGAGGAACAGAGCAGTGCAAAGAGTGAAAGTGGAGGCTGCCAGGCCTATCGTGACTCACACTTGGAACTGGCCAGTAACACATTGCCACGTTCTAGAGAACCAAATCAAATCTAGATGTAAAAGCAAGCTGTAAACCCTGCCCAGGCGGCGCCCCTTGTTGACACCAAAGATATCAGAACTGTGGAAGTCATCTTTGTAAAACTTTTATATTACCTCAGTGACAGCCACAGCCACTTATGAGACAGTCATCATTTTACCCCTACTGTACAATTAAGGGCCAACTCAGTCCAGGGTGATTAAACAGCCCCCCACAAGCAGGCAGAAGATCTAGGAGTAGCTCTCCATGGCCTCAGAGAACTTTACAACTGTTCTTCAAGGTGAGAGGCAGTGGCTAAGTGAATAGAACCCAGCATTCCTTCTCTAAGAGAGAGATAGGAACATAAGAGTTCAGAAACTGGAGCTTAAATCACCTAGGTTTGGGTTTGAAAGCTGCTTCGGACTCATCAGCTCCATGACTTGGGCTAGTTAGCCTCAGTTTCACCACCTTAATAATGGAACTGATAACAATGTGCACAGTTAAAACAGTGGTGAGACAAGGCCCTGCGTTCTGCATTCACTGACTCAGCCATTCACAGACAGGAAAGACTTAACTGCATCTGTATTATACATGGACAGACTACTTACATACCGTTAACACTTTATTAGGTATAACAGACAACCTAAGAATGCCTTAAAGGATACAAGCCGATGTGCAAAAGTCAGTACTTGTGCCATTTTATAAATTTATCTATATAAATTTGTGAACTTAGGACTCTATGGGGCATACGGAATGAATCTACTGCCACGTCGAAGGACTACTGCCCCCTTACTATTGTTGACCTGGGTGTCCTAATTATTTGCCTTCAACCCAGCACTATAGTGCAGCCTCGTGACCACAGTGTCCAGGGCTCATGTGACCTAACGATACTAAGTCCTCGTGACTTCCTCCACTGTTTCTGAGTCACCTTTGCCTCTGACCCAATACCGCTACAGCGACTACTCGCAAGGGACCCTGTCCGCACTTTTGACCGTGACTGCACTTTTGTTGCGGCTTTTATTTCCTTTGCAACTCGCTGCCACTTTGTGCTAGAGCCCTAGTGGCCATCCACGTTGACCCCCATCATTTCCAGTCTCTCTCAGCTCTAACTGGACAACTGGAGGAGAAGATGGAAGTTTCCAGTTTACAACATTTGCTACATTTGTTTACTGAACTAGCTTAATCCCCGCCCCACCCCACCCCCATTTTCTCTGCTTTCAAAAGAGCCAAAATGTCCCACCATGAGGAACCACTAGGTGGCAGGAGTGTTTCACTGCCTGGCTCATCGCCTTCTTTATAACCTATACATCAACTGCAGTAAAACTACAGTTCCTTTTAAATGAATAAGTTCCTTTTAAATCAACATACTTATCAATATGCAATCGGTGAAGAACTAATAGAATTCACATACTTTCTTCTGAAAATCCACTGTGATGTCACTAATTCCTTTCATAGTTCTCACAGGGGTCATATTACTGAAGAAGTTTTACTACCTTTGGCTTGAAAGGGCGTGGGAAAAGCAAATAAACCAGTGCTTGTTCGGTACAGGGCCAAAGCTAATTGTTTTCCCTCCAGTTGTCAACACCCAACGGGACAAAGGTCTTTGGGTTAAGGGTTCATGGACTATTAGGCTGTTGTTTCATTAACAGGATTGTAGATGCATCTCTCATTTCCCAGTGAGGTTCCCAGAAGGTTTCTGTGGAGGAGATGGAATTTCAGCCGCTCTCTGAGATAGAACAGGTGTGGGCACATCCTTCTTTCAATTACATCCCCACAGGAATCCAGCCTGCCAGGTGGGATAGTCTTTTAACAAAATGGACTAGGAGGAACAAAGAAGGGAGGAGATGTGGAGTGAAGGCCAGGAATGCTAATAAAACCCTCGCTTTACAGCACAGAGGATCAAGAATTGCTGTACACAGTTGACGGGACAAGATCTATAGCCAGGTGTGGTAATAGGCACTTGTGATTCCATTACTTGGGAAACAGAGACAGGAGGATCTTGAGTTCTAGGCCAACCAATGCTACTTTTAATGAGACCATAAAATAAATAAATAAACAAGTATTTAACATATCATTTAAAAGTAAAGGTAACATCAAGATACAAACTGTTGGGGCTGTAGCTGTAAGGACAGAAGGAAGGGGAAAATTGGATGAATGCAAAGTTAACAGGGTCAACTTAAGTACTTTAGCACAATCCATAGAAAATATGGACAGCTGAACAAGCAAGAAATAGCACGTGTTAGAATAACAGAATGTGTTATGTGGAGCATGAAGGCAATCACCAAAAGAGGAGGAAAACAGCACACACACACACACACACACACACACACACACACACACACACAAAACCCCTGAAAACACAAAGTGCTAAGAGACCTTGAGTCTGTAGAGGAGATGAGTGGACTAGGCAATAGAATACTACTGTGTGATTTTTCTAATCAAGACTTTGATTTACGTTAAAAACGGGCTAGGACAGGCAGGTGTGGTGGCACACGCCTTTAATCCCAGCTCTTGGGAGGCAGAGGTAGGCAGATCTCTATGAGGTCCAGTCTAGGCCGGTCTACAGAGTAAGTTCCTGAACAGCCAGCCAGGGCTACACAGAGAAATGCTGTCTTTAAAACGAAAACCAAAACCAAACAAACAAAAGAATGGGCTGGGGGTCTGAGGCAGCACAGCAGGTAAAGTCCTTATATGCAGACTTTACAATCTGAGTTCGATCCCTGAAATCCATGAGAAAACCAAGCCTTCAAAGTGTTCTTCAGACCTCCAAATGTGCTAGAGTGAGCACACACAAATCATGACCACCATCACTATCATCACCAAGGAAGTGAAATGCTAAGAAGTGGTAGGATGGTTTGTGGGGCACAGGGCTGGTCAAGCAAGTCTAGTGACCTGAGTTCAATCCCTGAACTCACACAAAAATGGAAGAATAGAATGGCCTTTGAAAGTTGTCCTCTGACCTCCACTCAGACAGCCTGCACAGATAAAATGACACAGATACACATTTAATAATAATAATTTTTTTTGATACAGGGTTTCTCTGTGTAGCCTGGAACTCAAAACTCTGTAGACCAGGCTGGCCTCAAACTCACAGAGATCCACCTGCCTCCTGATTGCTGGGTTTAAAGGTGTACACCACTGCCCCACAATAATGATAATTTCTTTTAAGAACAGACTGGGAGCAGAGAAGTAGCTCAGTGGCAGAGCACAGCACATATGAGGAGCTGGACTCAAAGCCCAGTACTGTCAAAAAATAAATAGCTCAAAAAGAAAAAGATAGGCAAAGAGAGATGTTAATGAGAAACGGACCTCTAAGTTCCTGGGAACAGCTTCCTCTGAGCTGAGAATCTGGTGCTCTCTGTCTGAGTTCTAACATTTAACCTGGGCAAAAATGCTCAGGAGGGAAAGGCTGCTGTCAAGTCCGATGACCTGAGCTCCTTTGCTGGTACCCACAATATAGGAGAGAATGAGTCCCTGCCATTTGTCCCCAGACCTCCACGAATATAATCATGTACATACACAGACACTTCAAAAACAGGTAAGACATTTCAGAATATATTTGTTTACTTAGAGACTACTTTAGCTTAATAGAACCACTTCTGCTAGGTGTAGTGGCACGCTCCTTGAATCCCAACACTCAGGGAGGCAGAGGCAGGCGGATCTCTGTGAGTTTGAGACCAGCCTGGTCTACAAGAGCTAATTCCAGGACAGGCTCCAAAGCCACAGAGAAACCCTGTCTCGAAAAAAAAAAAAAAAAAAAAAAGAAGCACGGCTACGAGTTACAAATTAGAGGCTTCAGTCTTCATACTCATATGTAACTTGTTCAAAATAGGCATTTTCTACTTAGGATCCATTTTAGTCAGTATTTTCACAGCATATATTTGGGCTCTTTATGATAAACTAAATAGTCCTCTCCAAGAAACTATAATAAAGAAGAAATGTGCCGTTGGCTTCACTGGTGGCATTTTGGCACGAGTTCCTTAGCAAGGACCTATCAGCAGAATGTGGTTGCCCTAAAGCAGCAAATTTGGTAGGCCCTGGTCACACACTTCCTTTTTTATCTTCTTTAGAAAACCACATCCAGTCTATCAGCAATGACTGCTATTCCTTCAGAATATGCCAGAACTTGACAACTCTCACGATATCCAACCCCGACACTCTAGTTTGAGTGTTATTACCTCTTGCTTGGACCACTGAAATGTCTAGTTACTGCTTTCATCCAGGCTCCAGAGTGGTATTGTTTGTGCTGTTTGATTTTGGCTTTGGAACAAGCTATCAGGTCATTCAAGCTGGCCTCAAACTTGCCACATAGCTGGGGATGACCTTGAAGAGGGCACCAGATCTCATTACAGATTGTTTGTGAGCCACCATGTGATTGCTGGGAATTGAACTCAGGACCTTTGGAAGAGCAGCCAACACTCTTAAACACCCAGCCATCTCTCCAGCCCCAACCTTGAACTTCTATCTCTTAGGTGCTAGAATTACAAACATGCACCATCACCATCACATACTGGAGATGAATTCAGGGATTCTGCATGCAAAGCACTCTGCCAACCAAGACAGCACTCCTAATGCCAGACTAGTGAACTTTTTAAAAATTGTGTGTGTGTATGTATAAGTGCATGTAACTGTCTGTGGAAACCAGAAGATTGCATGCATCAGGTCCTTGGAGCTGGACCGTGGTGACTGTAAGTCATCCAGTGTTGGTGCTGGAAACTGATCTCTGGCTTCATAAAAGCAGTAAGTGTTCCTTACCACCGAGCCATCTTTCTAGCCCCAGAGTGGTGTTCTTAACTGTAAGACATGTGAGAATTTGTAAAACATTGGTCATTTCATCTTACACTTGACTCCTTCATTTTCTCTGCCTAACAGGCCTCCTGGCTAATTTTAGACCTTTTGAACATTTTGAACCTGCTTTAGCATACTCTTCTTCCAGTTTGTTAAACATGTTATTCTCTTCCTTCAGGCTCTGCTCTGTGACCTTACAAAGAGGCCTTTCCTGTCCTGCTGAATTCCTATCTCTCCAGCACTCTACCTGCCCAACCCTCACTTTCCTTAGTTTTTCAGCATATTATTGATCCCTATTGTTATTGTATATTGTTTACCATGTTGTCTTTTTCATTAGAATATAAATGCAGACACCTAATGATCTCTCCCTTGCCTCCACTGCTGCATACCCAGAGCCTAAAAAAATATCTGACATATAATGCATGGTCAATATAATCTGTTGCCTAAACTGACAGGCCCAGCATATGACTGGTGGAACCTTACTAGACAGTATAAAGACAAACACAAGATAAACATGAGATGACACTAATAGACCCAGAGACTATCTCTTCAGTATTTTAATCCTTCATCATTGCAAGGTCTCTGTTAGTGCTGGGTTGTCTCTACTACCTTCTCATCTTTCATAACTGGAAGGTGGGCTGTAGATTCACAGCCTATTAAAAGTCTTTTACAATCCTAAAGTAAAATAAATAAGCAAATGAAGTTGGGTGAGAGGCAGAGGCAGGTGGATCTGTGAGGCCAGCCTGCTTGGTCTAAAAGAGCTAGTTCCAGGACAGGGACCAAAGCTACACAGAGAAACTTTCCTTCAAAAAAAATAATAAGCAAATGAACATATTTTTAGAAGAAACAAACAACATAAAAGCCTTTTACACAGAACATTATGATTAGAATTTAGTAATCATGTCTTATTTTCACTCTGAATTTGTGTGTGTGTACACAAGCCATAGCTCCACCAGTACTGAAGGTCAGAGGACACCTGCGGCAGCTGGTTCTCTCCCCACACCATGCAAGTCTGGAGGACTGAACTCAGATATCAGGCATGGTGACTGAACCCCCACCTGCTGAGCCATCTCACCAGCCAGTTAAGAACATCATTTTATCATGTGGCTGGCAATATGTTAATCTCATGGAAGTCTCCCCACAATTCTAGGAGGAAAGAATAAGTTTGCAGATGAAGAAACTGTAGGTGAATCTCACATAAGATCCAAAGCTTCCTCCACCCATATAAACTTGCTATTTTATTAAAATGTGTAATTCAGTGTCTTAGTATATTTATGATGGTGTGTAACTTATCTTTACTACGTAATTGCTCATGAGAACATGCTCATCCCCAGAAAAGCCAAGGACCTTTGCTTATCACCTCGAATTCCCCTCATAACTAATCTGCTTTCAGACTCTACATAGTCACCTTTTCTAGACACTGAAAATAAACGGAAGTGCACTGTGGTTTTCTGTGATCTCTCTCTCTCTCTCTCTCTCTCTCTCTCTCTGTATGTGTGTGTGTGTGTGTGTGTGTGTGTGTGTGTGTGTGTACTGGACCTATAGCCTCTACAAACTTTACATTTGAAGAGGAATATAAGTTACAAACTCGCCATTTGAAGAGGTATATATGTTACTGTTCATTTACAGTTCCCTAATGATCAGTGTATCGACCATCATCTCACTTACTTATTGATCATTTGCGTATCTTTTTGGGAAGCTCTGATGCAAGTCCTCTGATGCAAGCGAAAGAGAAGTTACAAAGACCCTAGAAGCAAAAGAGCCTCTTTCTCAAGAGCTGAGAATCACAAATTCAAATACAATTAGCAACTGCTTGAGGCCTTTCTCCTTTCCCACCTGTAAACGCATAATTTTCTAGGGCATCAGAAACTCCAATTATAGTAAAGAGCATGTCCTAACTCCTTGTACGATACTAGCGGCTCCTGGTTTATCAGATTGTAATCCCATCCAAGGCACTTCCGAAACATCCTATAATCTCATTTATAAGCTTTCCTTTTCATTTGCTATAACTTCAGAGCCACTAAGAGTTAAGTTATTCTTAACTCCTAGGCCTAAAATCTATGCTAAAACTGTATTTAATAAAGTGTGTTACTTTTTGAGAAGCCCACACCCATGCTCTTGGGTGAGCTTTACTTTTCCCTTGAGTGTGTCTATCACCCCTGCCTAAAGGGTTCCTCTGTGTAGCCTTGGCTGTCCTGGAACTCACTCTGTAGACCAAGATGGCCTCAAATTCACAGAAATCCACCTGCCTCTGCCTCCCAAGTGCTGAGATTAGGGCTTGCACTACCACCTCCCGGCTTTTTTCTTCTCTCTCCTTAAACGTTTATTTATCGGGGTGGGGCCCTCATGGCACACGTGTAGAAGTCAGGGGCAACCTGTGGGAGTCTGTTCTTCCAGCATGTGGGTTCTGGGGATGGAATTCCGATGGTCAGGCTTGGTGGCAGACACATTTTACCTACTGACCCATCTGTCAGACCTTTTTTTTTTTTTAATAAACCACAACATGCTTTATACAGGCCTGTCCCAAACTTTTTCCTGCATCCAAGCCTAGAATCTGGTTTTACCTTATTCATTGTTCCTGCTGATAGGGACAGTGTGGCACCATGTCTCTGTTGTTGGTGCAGTCACTAAAACCTTAACTAAAAAAAAAAAAAAAATTAGTTGGAGGCGGGGAGGGGAGCCCACAGGGAGAGTGTATGTACATATCATTCATGTGGTGTCACAGTATCCTTGGAGGCCAGACTGGAGTGTGCGAGTCCCTGGAACTGAAGTTACAGGCAGGCAGGCATTTGTGAGTGGCCTTATATAGGTGGGTGCTGGGAACAAAACTTGAACCTTTTGGAAAGGCAGGAGTTAAACAATGAGTCATCTCTCCAGCACCTTGCTTTAAAATCAAAATCAAAACAAATCAGTTGTCTCCTTTTGTTGAATTTCCTTTTTGAAATGCTGTGTTTGAGCCGGGTGGTGGTGGCGCACACCTTTAATCCTAGCAGAGGCAGGTGGATCTCTGTGAGTTCGAGGTCAGCCTGGTCTACAGAGCAAGTTCCAGGAGAGGCTCCAAAGCTACACAGAAAAACCCCATCTCCTAAAAACAAACAAAAATATTTCATTTGGGGCTACTGCGACGTTTTAGAGGGCAGATATTCGCTGCCAATCCTGGTGACCTGAGTTGGATCATAGAACCCACGTGGTGGAAGAACCAGTTCCTGCAAGTTGTCCTCTGACCTCAGGTGTGGCACATATGCTCCCGCCCCATACACACGAAATAAACTAACTTATAAAATGTAACCTTTGAAACACAAAGAAAAAACATGAAATACACAATAGCGCAGTAAGCCAACATAAAAATGCAATATAAAAACTACAGACAAGGCTGTGGGCTATTTTCTAATTACAGCCCAGCTTGATTGCCGTTTGCAGAAACCAAGCAACATACGATACTCATCTTTAATCCCAGCACTCTGGAGGCATAGGCAGAGACAGTGGATTTCTGTGAGTTCCAGGCCAGCCTGGTCTACATAGCAAGTTCCAGGCCAGGATTATATATAGAGATTCCCATCTCAAAAATAAATTCCGCTGGGCAAGGGTGGCGCAGATCCTTATTCCCAGCAGCCGGGAGGCAGAGACAGGAGGATCTCTGTGAGTTCGAGGCCAGCATGGTCTACAGAGTGAGTTCCAGGACAGGCTCCAAAGTTAAGAGAAATCCTGTCTCGAAAAATCTAGAAAAATAAAATTAAATAAATTCCAAGCAAAAACTTCCATGCAAGAAGGGAATGGGGAGCACTCGGGAGGCAGAGGCAGGCGGATCTCTCTGTGAGTTCCAGGCCAGCCTGGTCTACAAGAGCTAGTTCCAGGACAGGAACCAAAAAAAAAAAAAAAAAAAAAAAAAAAAAAAAAAAAAACTACGGAGAAACCCTGTCTCGAAAAATCCAAAAAAAAAAAAAAAAAAAGAAGGGAATGGTGACAGATAATCTCTTTAGTTCTAGTTTCTCTCACTTTAAAACGGTAATCAACTCATAGTCCCATGCTTGACGCAAAGTACTTGAAAGACCGAGCAGCTAACGCAGCGCCAGCTACGGCTACGCCCTCCACAGAGGTTACCTCGGGACAGGTGACCCGCCGGCAGTCCTTCCTGTTCCGGTTCAGAACGCAGCCAACCGCGCACAGCTTTATGCGCACACTCCTCTCAAAACGAGCCCACCCCGAGCGCGGGAGAGCCGTGACCCCAAGGTCTGACTTCCGTTTCCGGGTTGGCAACGCGGCTTCCGGCGGCGTGCGCCGAGCGTGCTCGCAGGTACGGCCGCCGGAAGGGTCTGTGCTTGCAGCCGGTAACTGGCCCGGGTGGGAGTGGCCGGGTAGGCGGGATGGAGGGAGGGCGGTGGCGGCGGTGACTTTGTGTCAGTTGGGGCCGGGATGGAGCCTCTGGCTGGGCTTCATCGAGGGTGGGAGTGGGAGACCAACTTCCCTTCCAGCCTGAGCCACCTATATCAAACGCTCCAACCTGTAGAAGGTGGAGGTCTTTAAACGACGGCCAACGGGACACGGTGGTTATCTCTGTGGCCTGTCCTTGCTACAGCAAAGGGATAGCAAAGGTGTTACTTAAGTTACAACCCCTTTGTAAATCAATTGGGAGGTGTGGGACTTCCATCACGGTAACCTTTCTTCAGCCCCTTCTATCGACACAAACTTACCGGAAGTTTGTTTTATTAACTTCAGATATTTCCAAGACTGGATGCACATCATTGAATCTCAGCGTCCTCTTGTAGCGAGCTTTCAGATCTTTGTATTTTAGATAGGGGAAGTTGAGTTAATCGTTGTTAAATTCACACTGCTCGCTGGACTAGAGGAAGGAAAATAGACACTCCACCCACACATTCAAATGTTTGGTCCTGTGTTATTCTCATTAAAATCTTCCAACTTTGAGAAAGATTCGTTTCCAGCTTGAGGCTATGCAGGATTAATTTGCTTTAGGGTCATTTGGACCTGGGAGTGTGGGAGGCAAGAATTCAAACGCTCAGAATCGCCAAAGCCTGACATTCTGAACTGGCAGCCGGAAGGACAAGAATGGAGGATTTCTGTTTTGTTTTTTATTTATTTATTTATTTATTTATTTATTTATTTATTTATTTATTAAAGATTTCTGTCTCTTCCCCATTTCCGCCTCCCCTTTCCCTCCCCCTCCCCCAATCAAGGATTTCTGTTTTTATGTTAACAAGTAATAGTTGTAAGATGGATGGTGCTTGCCCCCACAGGTGACCCCCAAAGCAAACACTGCACGCCGTGGAAATGCTTTGTGTCCTTTCCTCTTACGTGCCCATATATTGCTTGTTTAATCATGCCTCACTGCCTGCAATCCATGCCTTTCTTTATACGATACTTTTAATTCTAGTACATACATTTGAAATAGGAAAAGAGACTGGGAATTATTTATGTTTTGTTTTTGATTTTTCTTTTCTGTATTGCCTGTAAAGAGGCATTAGGCCTTTTAGAAATATTTCCGCCATGTCTGACACTCAAGAAGCTACCAACCAACTCCTGGATATGAACCTTCATGAGGAGAGCGAGAAGCCTGTGCCCACAATGGAAGGTGGCATCAGAAGTGAGTCTGAGCATCTCCAGGTCACTATTGGAGCCACTGTACCCACTGGCTTTGAGCCAACAGCTGCAGATGAAGTGAGAGAGAAACTGAAGTCACCATGCAGAATCAGCAAAGACCGGGGCAAGATATATTTTGACATTGCAGTGGAAAGTCTGGCTCAGGTTTGAACAAAATGGTGTTTAAATTAGTCTCTTAACTTGTTGGGTTTTTTGTTTCGTTTTGATTTTTGCTTTTTTGCTTTTTGTTTTTTCGAGATAGGGTTTCTCTATAGCTTTGGAGCCTGTCCTGGAACTAGCTCTTGTAGACCAGGCTGGCTAAAACTCACAGAGATCTGCCTATCACAGCCTCCCAAGTGCTGGGATTAAAAGGCATGTGATACTACTGCCAGGCTAACTTGATAGTTTGTTTTTTTTTTGTTTTTTTTTTTTTTTTTCAAGACAGGGTTTCTCTGTAGCTTTGGAGCTGATCCTGGAACTTATTCTGTAGACCAGGCTGGTCTTGAACTCACAGAGATCTGCCTGCCTCTGCCTCCCGAGTGCTGGGATTAAAGGCATGCACCACCAACACCCAGCTACACTTGGTTATTTTTTGGTTACTTTTCTAGTTTGTAGACTCCCTTGGGAGTCCTTTGCTTTGGTCTGCTCAAAGTATCACCAAGTTTTCTGTTGGTATACTGATTTGTGAAATTGACTGTATGTTTTAGTGTACAGTTAATATTTATAATGTCTTTATAATGTATATTCAGCTTAGTACATTTTAGTGTGAGTTTTACTCTGGTGTAGAAGTGATCATAGCATTTCCTGATGATTGATCACCAAAATGAAATATACATGACTGTCTATGACACATTTACTTTAGCAGAAGTTGGGTAAGTACGAAAGCAGAGGTTTTCCATTTCATCTGTGTCAGAGACATTCTTGATCAAAAGTAATTACGCATTACCGCAGGTGAGAAGTAGAGGCCAGAACTGACATCCAGTGTAACAAAAGCTACATGATTTCTCAGTACCTCACAAGAGACATAGACATATATTATTGTCTGGAGTTTTTGTTGTTGTTGATTTTGGTTTTGTTTTTTAGCTTGCCAGTGTATCCCAAGCTTATAGTAGGCACCCACAAATATTTGTAGTATTTGTTGGTACACAGGTATTTGGTTGATGCCCTCAGCAGTTTTGTGAAGATTGGGCACTATTACTCTTTGTCATTAATCATTAGGTTTAAGAAGAAAGGTAGCTTGTCTTCAGTAACTCAGTCATCACAAAACAAGATCTTAAACCCCATGTGTTTTTTGGGGGAGGTAGAAGGTTGAAACCGAGTCTCAGGTAGCCAAGGTTAGCCTAATTTCGCTACACAGCTGAAGGTGATTTTGAACTCCTGTTCCCCCCCATGCTCTGCCTCTAGAATGCTGGGACTACAGGCTTGCACTTGTACATCCAGCTTTCAAATCCCACGCTCTTTGCCACTGCAGTACACAACATACCACTGCAAGCCATGACAAGTCTGGTTGATAAAGCCCATGTATTATGTTTTTCCCCTCTCCAAACCAGTGTTTTTGCCTGCATAACTATCTCACCAGCCCTGTCTCTGGAGAAAAGCAGGAACTGATGGGCAACCAAAGAGTGGAACCTTCAGGATGGGGAAATTTTATGTTTGCATTTTTCTCTTCTCCAAACTGGTGTCATTGCTTCCTTGACACTTCAAACTATCTCACTGGCCCTCTCTCCTGGTAAAAGCAGAAACTGATGGGTAACCAAAGAAATGGATGGGAAAATTCTTAAATATAAAATACATTTATGAACTGGGCGGTGGTGCTGCACACCCTTAATCCCAGCATTTCAGAGGCACAGGGAGGCAGATCTCTGAGTTCAAGGCCAGCCTGGTCTACACAGCAAATTCCAGGCCAGCCAGGCCTATATAGAGAAATCCTGTCTCAAAACAACAACAAAAATACAGATATGAGGTGCTTTAAAACTATGCCGGCAATCCCGGTACTGGAAGATTAAGGGGAATTATGAGTTTGAGGCAACCCAGAACAATCTAGCAACACTCTATCTCAAAACAACATTTTTGTACCTTTTCCTCTTTTTTTTCTTTTTTTAATCTTTAACTGTAGATAGCTGTGTTATTCAAAAGTATTTACAGAAGTTTGTTTCTAACATTGGTTTTCTTCCCTAGGTTCATTGTCTGAGATCCGTTGATAACTTGTTTGTGGTTGTTCAGGAATTTAAGGATTACCAGTTCAAAAATACAAAGGTGAGCAAGGCAGCTGACTCAGTCACCCTTCCCAAAGAGCTTGTTTTCTCTTGTTTACTACCTACCTGTTGGTAGCTTTGCTATTGGTTCGTTTACAATGGTAAGAACAAGACAAGATGCCGGGCGGGTGGTGCACGCCTTTAATCCCAGCACTCGGGAGGCAGAGGCAGGCAGATCTCTGTGAGTTCGAGACCAGCCTGGTCTACAAGAGCTAGTTCCAGGACAGGCTCCAAAACCACAGAGGAACTCTGTCTCAAAAAAAAAAAAAAAAAAAAAGAACAAGACAAGAGCCTTGCACATACCAAATACGTGATCACAACAAGCTTTCCATTAAAATTCGAAAATCTCTTGACAGTCCATCTCAAAAGCCGCTTTTAAAGGTCAGTGTTTTTAAAAAGTCTGAAATTATAGGAGGAAACATTGACTTCGATTAGCTTGACCTATAGTACATATAATTTAAAACTAGGATTGCTTCCAGCACTTGAACGAAAGAGAGCATAAGTAGCATTACTGCCCCATTTTGCTTTTGTCCTGTTTTAGCTTCGTGTTTTGAAGTGAAGCCAAAGCAACATTTAATACCCTTCCAGTTGTTAGGACAACAGCTTTGTCTCCAGCCGCTGTTTATCATCTGACTTAAATATTCTGCTACTGTTTAATCTGAAGGTTGGAAATAGGCCTCAGTAACACTTTAGGTTTTTCCCTACATCTCTTTCTGGCCAGGTTTCCAGAATCAAGTGCTTAAAACTTTTTCTGTCAATGTTATTATATTCATGTCTAATTTAGAGATAATCTTTCTTAAAAGAACTGAGGTATGTCGTCTAATTCTCTGGTCTTTATTAATTTTCCAGATTATTTTGGATAGCCAAAGTATTCCTAAATCAATCAGACTGATCTGGGGGAGAAAGGGAGCTTAATGATAAAGCACTTTCCTTCTTAGAGCCAAGTAAAAAATTTAAACAGCAACAAAAAGGCTAAGGGAACCAGTAGCCTAAAAAAATTCAGACAGCTCTAAAAGAATATCCCCTGAAAATAGCTCAAAATCTTATTACCTATAGAAATAACTTTCAACACTTAGAAACACTGATATCGCCGGGCGGTGGTGGCGCACGCCTTTAATCCCAGCACTCGGGAGGCAGAGGCAGGCGGATCTCTGTGAGTTCGAGACCAGCCTGGTCTGCAGAGCTAGTTCCAGGACAGGCTCCAAAGCCACAGAGAAACCCTGTCTCGAAAAACCAAAAAAAAAAAAAAAAAAAAAAAAAAAAAAACAAAAAAACCACATATCATAATCCTTTGGATTCATTTTTTCTTCAGTGCTGCCCTTGGGGTTGATCCCTGACCTTTGAGTCCTAAGTGAGCACTCCCACTGAGCTCCATCCCCAGCCCTAACTCTTGAGACTTATTGTAGCTACTACCAACTGAGTGAAAACTAAAAAGAAAAAAAAAGGAGCAATCTTTTGAAAAGTTATGCTGCTAAGTATTTAGGAATTTTGAAGGTCGGTTTTATGCATGAATAAATGTTACTGGGCATTAGAAAAAAATTTTCTGTCTTAAATTCTCTTGCCTTTAAATTGTCAGGATAGTATTAAATTTATTAAATGTTTGGATTTTTATCATCTTAAAATTTGTATTGTTGAGGAAGTCCTGATATCTAATTAGAGGTGAATTTGGTTGTTGTATAGATGTATATGAGCTAACCTTTAGAGTTGCTTTGGAAATCAATATGAGAAGGGTTCTTGAGGGCAAAGGAGATCACTGTTGGAAAAGCACTTACTGCCCAAGCACAAGGACCCAAGTTCAGTCCCTGGTGCTGGCATAAAAGCCAGGCACGGCAGTGTATAGCTGTTACCCCATTGCTGAGGGAATAGGAAAGAGTACCCCAGTCTCTTTAGCCAACCAACCTAGCTGAAAGATCCTGTCTTTTTCTTTGTTTAACAGATTTTTTTGAGACAGGAATTCTCTGTGTAGCCCTGGCAGTTCTGGAACCTGCTCTGTAGACCCTACTGGCCTTGAACTCAGAGGTCTGCTTGGAGATCTGGGATTAAAGGCTCGCCTTTACCACACCTGGCTCTTGTGCTATGTTTTAAAATAGTTTAGCACTTTTATATATGTATTCTAGCAATTAGTTTTATAAACACAACTTGGTATTATCTATCTAATCTACTATTTCCATCTACTTTTTTTATATCTCTGCTATTGTTGCAGATGAAATTGTCATGTTTTTCCCCGTTTCCACTCCATTCTGATTTTAGTGTTTAACTTCCTCAGTGTTGGACCTATAAGTATACTTTATCAGCTTGTGCTCTATCCTTTGACCTGTAAGTATAAGATGAGGGTTGTAGCAATCTTAAATTACTTCTCTTTCCTATTATGTGCTGATGTGTAATTTTGCTTCTGTTTATAGTCACAATCCACACTTTGTTTTTTAGTCTTAACGCTAATGAATAAAGGTGTATTTCTTTTCTTCTTTTTTTGAAGGATGAGTATTTTTTCTGTGGCCCAGGCTAGGCTTGCATTTGAAGAGATTCTCCTAGGATTGTTAGGATAAGCCCCTATATCCTGGCTGTCTTATTATTTTTAATGGCCCAAGTTGAGGGATGTTTACTTTGTATGTTCTGTTAGTTGGAGTATAAACAAGTCATCTTCCTTTCTAGAAAAAGCGTGGTAGTCAGTGTTCATTTTCTTCTAGCAATAAATGTTGTGAAGAGTCTTGAATTCATCTAGATAAATATTTCTCCTTTACTGCTTTCTTGTTTTTGTGTGATGATGTTCAACTCGTTAAACTCTGTAAACTCCTTCCATCTCCTGGTGACTCACCTCATTTCCTTTCTGCTTCTAAGTCTGCTTAATTTGGATGTCATTGTCTTTTTTTTTTCTTTTTTCTGACTTTAAATAATATTTCTTAATGGTGTTCTGTGGTGACTTCTTCCTCTGCTATTTTTTCCCTGTTTTGTTTCCTTCCCCCGCATCCTTTTGTTTACTTCCTAAGCTCTGTGTTGAGAAGTTTTGAACTTACAGTGAATGATGCAGTTCCTCTCTGACCTTTGTAAGGGAGTCCCAAGGGTGAGACCCTGAGGGTTTTCCAGAATAAGAGCTATCCCCGAACTGACTGGGGATAAACAAGTCTTTTCTTCCTTCCTTTTTTCTTTTTTATTGTTTTATTGAAGTATAAATTTTATTCCACTGAATGAATTGTCTTAATCTTTACTTCCTCTCTGGCTTCATGGGAACAGAGGCTTTGGAGTTCATCAAGCAAAATACACTTAACTCTTATCAATGAACTGTAGACAAAAATATTTGAAAAAAGTAGCAGGCTGACTGCTAGATTGGAGTATAAAATGTGACTGAAGTGACTGAGAAACAGATTATTTCATTTCCTAAAGGTTTTGTTTAGAAACAGAATCTCACTGCATCCTGGCCTGGAAAGGACTTAATAGACAGGCTGGCCTCAAGTTCTCCGAGATCCAGCTGTCTCCACCTGGGATTAAAGGTGTGCACTGCCACACCTGGCTTCTGGAGCTTTAAGTCATTTAAACATCTATACTGTAGTTGTTTATATAGGTTCTAGTGTTTGCTCTGTTGGATAGCAGTCTTCTGTACTTGGAATTTCAGTATTATCAGTCACTGCAGTACTAGCAGTTGAATTTAGGACCCCGGACTCTGTACCACTGAGTGATATCCCTGACCCTCTTACTTTTATTTTGAGGCAAGGTGTTAATAAGTTATCTTGGCTGGCCTTTAACCTACTCTGTAGCTCAGGAAAGCCTGAACTTGCAACTTTGCCTCAGGTTCCTTAGTAGCTAGGATTACAGACCTGTGCCAATAAACCCACCCTGGCAGCTGTATATTAACCACCCTTTATATGCCTCTGCTGTTGTAGGTGTGTGGCCCATAGCAAAGGTCAAGGTAATTTGGGTCTTTCCACCATACACTTACAGGAGTGGCCTTGCTAGCAAACAGTACATAAACCTAGTAACTATAGATCATGCTTAGTACTGTAGTCAAACTGGAAGAGAAGAATTTGACAGGGCAGGTACCACCAAATTTATTTCTTAAAAATAATCATATGAGCCAGGTGTGGTAGTGCACACCTTTAATCCCAGCACTTTAGCAGCCAGAGGCAGGTGGAGCTCTGTGAGTTCTAGGCCAGCACAGTCTACAGAGCCTATTCAAGGACATATTTCACAATAGCCAGGACTATAAAGAAGAGACCCTGTAGCCAAAAGATAATCATGCTGTTTACAGTCTGGACAGATGACATTTTTAAACCTCTATAATCTTGTTCAAATTCAGAACATCTGAAAGGAAGCCTTAAACTGGTTGTCTTCTTCCCGTCTACTGCTGTCCTCCCGTCCCCACAGGCATTCCTCGGTGCTGTGTCTGACCTGCCTTCTCTATTGCCCTTTAGTAGCGTGATGTTTCTATATCCTCGCTCATCATTTACACTGGGATTTCCTTAATTGCAGGCATTATTTTCCCCTTTGTTTCTGCACTCCCACCCCTCATCATAAGGACTCGGAGCTGTCTATAAAAAAAGTGGGCATCTATTTGTTCAGTTAAATTGGTGAGAAATGAAAGGGCTTCGTTCTCCATTCCTTTGCAGGAAGAAGTTCTAAAGGACTTTGAAGAATTGGCTGGAAAGCTCCCATGGTCTGACCCTTTAAAAGTCTGGCAAATTAACACTAGTTTCAAGAAGAAGAAAGCAAAGCGCAGAAAGGCAAGTCAGAGTGCAGGTCAAGAGAAGGCCAACTGTGGCCAAGGAGACAAAGCAGAAGAGACAGGCGGTAAGAAGCTTTCCAGCAGCACTTCAGAATCACATATCTTGGACTATTATGAAAATCCAGCCATCAAAGAAGAAATATCAACCTTAGTGGGCGATGTCTTGGCATCTTACAAAGATGAGATTGGTGAATGCTTAAGAGAAGAAACTGAGCCACAAGTACAGAAGTTTAGAGTCACCTGCAACAGAGCAGGAGAGAAACATTGCTTTACCTCAAATGAGGCTGCGAGGGATTTTGGGGGTTCTGTTCAAGAGTATTTTAAGTGGAAAGCTGATATGACCAACTTCGATGTAGAGGTGGGTATTAGCATTGACTGATCATTATGGCTGTAATGGGGCCATAATGTCTCAGTGGATAAAGTGCTTGCTGAGCAAGCATGAGAACCTGCGTTTGGATCCCTAGCACCCACACAAAAGCCGAAAACGAATGTGTGCATGTTAACTCTAGCACTGAGAGGTAATCAGGCAATACCATAGAGCTTGTTCAGCAGTCCAACCGAAACAAGACCCAGGTTCAGTGAGAGACCCTGTCTCAAAAATAAGGTAGGATAGTAGAAAGACACTCAGTGTAAAATGGTTTCCGCACTCTCACACACAGAAGAGAAAACAGGTTCTCATATATCTGTAGAATTTCCAGACTAACCTAGTAAAGGGACAGTAAAACAGTGGCCACAGAGCTAGGAGGATGTAGTTAGGAATAGTGTGGCCTATGGAGGGATAGGTATAGACTGAAATTTTTACTCTGAAACTCTAGGATTGGACAAGATTATCTCTTTGAGCCTCTGTTTGCAGTGGAGCCAATAATAGTATATACCTTGAAGGTCTATACTACAGAAGCCAAACGAAATAATGACTTAAAGAGTTTGGTATAGTATATTGGTATATGCTAAGTGCTCAATGGACAGGTGGTCAGAACTCAAGTAATGGACATGCGCCTTTAATCCTAGCACTCAGGAGGGAGAGCATCTTTTGTGAGTTCAAGGCAGGCCTGGTCTACCTAGTGAGTTGTGGGACAGCTAGGACTATGCAGAGAGCCCGCCTTGACAGCCCCTCAGGTGTGCACTGTCTCTGTCTGAACTCGGCATCACCATGTCCAGTAGAAGATGAGTCCTTTTTATAAATTGTGGTGCTGGACTCAGCCCCAGGACCGTGTGCATAGTAGACAAACACTCCGCTTCCAGTCGGTATCTACACAGTCCTCTAATTTCTAAGCTAGGAATTTTCTACATTATGTGGAATTCTAGATTGTAAATTTACCTAAAACTTACTTTTATCTTAGTTGCAGAGTTTTGCTGCTAAGTCATATTGGAATCTAATTTTCAGACCCTCAAGTCTGGGTTTAGGGCTTAATCCTCAAATGAAACCAGCTCTGCTTTTTAAAGTCGGCTAGGTTCTCAAAACCCAATGCCTCCTGCTAGCTTGATTACCCTTGTGACTACTGGGTGACTAATGTGCATAACAGTAATTTGAGCTCCTTACATTTCTGGTGCCTCATACAGGTCCCTAGCAGTTGACATTTTACCAAGAAGTCAATTTCTGTTGCTTTTGGGATACTTAAATCTGGGGCATGCCACTTTCTTTGTAACTTTTCTTTAAAAACATGTCAGACTAGTACAATTCCCCATTCCATACTCCCTTACACAGCTACCATGAGAGTGAATAGGCTAAAGAAGAGCCATGTCCAGAAACTAGCACAGTCACACAGAGAACAAATCATGGAGCCACACTGCCTGGGTTAAACTGTAACTCGGGCCCTTGTGCAAAGGGCACATGAACTGCTGTCTCTGTGTCCTAGGCTCGGAGGGGCTCATAGGAAATGAGGCCATGCGAGGAAGATGTGTAGAGCAGGGCCGTGCATGCTGCAGTGTCAGCTCTTGACTGCTGACGTTGATAAATCTGCGATGAGGACATTCTAGGGAAGATTAGGGAACAGTTTTATCTTCATAGAATATTTTTGAGTTAGAAAAACTAGGACAAAGACAGTCACTAGACATTATATAAAAATACTAAGAAAACCATAGCTAATAAAGCAAACGCGTCATTGTCAGCTCTGGAGAGAAAGGTGTGTTCGAGTGCTGTGGAAGAGGGCTTGTTGCACTTGCGTATGTTTGAAACCTTCCCAAAAATTGGAGTAATTTAAAAAATAAATGTAGTTAAGTGTGGTGGCATATGCCTTTTGACTGAGGAGACAGAGATGGGCAGATCTTAAATTTGAAAGCTGGTCTGGTCTATATAGTGAGTTCCAGGACAACAAGAATGCATAGTGAAACCCTGTCTTATTTGTTTATTTTTTCATTTTTCCCCTTCTTGGTTTTTTTGAGACAGGGTTTCTTTGTAACACTGACTGTTTAAGAACTCACTCTGTAAACCTAGCTGGCCTCTAATTCAGAGATCTACCTGCTTCTGCCTCCCAAGTGCTGGGATTAAAGTTGGATGCTAACACTGCCCAGTGAAATCCTGTCTTAAACAAAAGAACAATAACACACACTCAAACACACACACACATACTCATATTTTAAAGCCATGTCATGAAAATATGTTAATATAATAAAAACTAGGAGATAATCTAATGATAGCCAGCTTGTATATAAATAGAATGAAAAGAACATTTTAAAATTAAATCAAAATAGAATATACATAAATATATGTGTATATATTTTATTTTTGTGAAATTCAAAAATGATACAACTAATTTATAATAGTAGTGGTCAGATTAATGATCACCCTGCATGTTGACCAGGAAGGAAACAAAGGGAGCCGTCTAAAGGGACTGTATATAGGGCAAGCTCACTGAAACATATATATCATTAGGATTTACATACCTCCGGGCTCATGAAATGGCTCAATGGGTAGTCAGACTTGTCACCAAGGCTGCTGACCTGAGTTCAATTCCTAGGACACATGGTGGATGTTGTCCTCTGGTTTCCACACTCAGGCCATGTACACACACATATACATAAATAAATAAATGAATGTCATGCACTTTATAGTAAGCATGCGAAGTGTAACTCGGAAAGTTTGTGTGGGCTGGAGGGATGGCTCAGTGGTTAAAAGAATTGGCTGCTCTTTCAGTGGGTACAGGTTTAATTCCCAACTTCCACATGGCAGGCAACTCACAATTGTCTGTAGCTCTAGTTCCCGAGGTCTTCATAGACACCAAGTGTGTATATGGTGCACAGATACACGTTCAAGCAAAATACTCATACATAAAAAATATTTTTTTTTTTTGAGACAGGGTGACTGTCCTGGAACTAGCTCTTATAGACCAGGCTGGCTAGAACTCACAGAGATCCACCTGCCTCTGCCTCCCGAGTGCTGGGATTAAAGGCGCGCACCACCCCAGCCCAGCAAAAATAAAAAATTTCTAAATTGAAAGTTTTTGTGCATGGTGGTTGTATATGTCCAAGCCACACCTGACTTTTCTGTGGGTGTTGGGCATCCAAACTCAGGTCTTCATAATTGCGAGTACTCTCTCCACTGAGTCATTTCCCCAGCCCTGTATAAGAAAGTTGTTTTGTTTCTGTTTTATCTTAAAACTTCAAAAAGTCTTAATGAGGTAGACATCTATCTCGTACTTGTGATTCTAGCATTTATGAGGCAGAGGCATAAAGATTTTGCGTTCAATACAGCTAATTTACATAAGAAATTCAAGCCAATCTTGACTCTGAAATCCTGTTTTATTTTTTTTAATTATTTATTTTGTTGTTTTGTTTCAGACTGGGTCTCTTTATCTACTCCTGGCTGTTCTGGAACTCACTATGTAAGCTAGGCTGGCCTCGAACTCACAGAGCTCCACTGCCTCTGTCTCCCAGGTGCTGTGATTAAAGCACTTGGAAGGCAACACCACACCCAGCAAAGGCCCTGCTTTAAAATTAAAAAAAAAAATCTTGGTAATAAGTGCAGTTTGAAGGATGCCAACTATTTCTTTTATCAAATTTAATGTAGGTTCTCCTGAACATCCATGATAATGAAGTCATTGTTGGCATTGCATTGACAGAGGAGAGTCTCCATCGCAGAAATATTACACATTTTGGACCAACAACTCTTAGGTCAACTCTTGCCTATGGGATGCTCAGGTAACAGAAGGGGATTTTCTATCTATATTGCAATGGACACTTTGCTCTGAATCTTGCCTAAAAGCACCCATTTTCTAAAATAATATTTCTTGGTTAGGACACAGAGTTGCCTGTTTCCTCTTCAGTATTCAGTGTTGGCTTAGATGGTGTGTTAGTATTGACTATAGCCTGAGAGTCGTAGCTTCGTGTGTGTCTTCAGTTGAGAAAGGATATTCTTTTATAGGAGATAGAGCTAGATTTGCTAGGCTTTGTGTTTATACAGTGAAGTAGACAAGGGATCCTTAAAATGTGTCAGTGACTACAGAACTTGTGCTGACTGAAGCTGTTGCAGTGCAGCACAGGCCTGCTGGTATCATGAGAGCTGGGATCCTAGACACACCACTTACTGATGCTTTTAAATGTTACAATGGCAGCAACCCAGGGATCATCATGGGACTTTTAGAAAGGCAAGGCAAGCAACCGTTTTCCGTTGTCATTTTCCCGTTATTCCTGTTTGCTGTCTTAAATAAGAGTTTTCCCTCTCTAAACTTGATTTCAAGATTGCAAAATGTGTTTGACATGGGACTCAAAAGATTATTCATGTGCTTAATTTTGCAGCACATATACAAAAATTAAAGCAGTTTAGAGAAGATTAGCAGGTCCCTACATAAAGATGACAGATTATGTAGTTTTCTATATAAGCAAAAAAGAAAAAGAAAAAAGATTTAGTCTGCTGGAGAGATGGCTGAGGTTTAAGAGCACATGCTGCAGAGGACCTGAATTTGGTTGCTAGCACTCAGGTTGGCAGACAGATGATAATGACCCACAACTCCAGCTCCAGGGGATTCAAGCCTCTGTCTTCTTGTCTACAGTTCAGCATTTGCAGGCACCTATCCACCCACACGGGCACACATACACATACTTTTTTTACAAATAGAGTGGTGGCTGTGGGGTTGTAGAGATGGCTCAGCAGTTACTAGTTCCTGCTGTTCTCCTAGAGGACCAGAGTTCAATTCCCAGCATCTATATCTGGCAGCTTACAACTGTCTGTAATTCCAGCTCAATACCCTCTTCCAAAACCCTCTTCTGGCCTCCATGGGTACCTGTACACATGTGCATGTCTACACACATGTGCAGTACACACAGAGTGACACAATTACATACACATTGGTTAAAAAAATATTAAAAAGTTTGGTTTATGAACATTGGAGGCAGAAACAAAGACAGATTGCCTTTTTTTATACAGTGCCTGGCATGTCCTAATGAGTCATATAAGTTTATTTCCTTCCTTTCTAGTTTTTGCTTCCTCTTTTATTCTGGTCATGTGTGAATTCATAGTCCCTCACAACTGGATATGAAGTTGATAACAGAAAATTTAAAAGAAATACTCCTAAATTTCATTCATTGAACAGACATTTATTATCTGCCTCCAGCTGTAATTATAGAAACCAGCATACAAAGATTTATTTTGGGTGCAAGTATTAAAAAAACTAAACAGAATTTAAAATGTGATGATTGGGCTGAGGAAGCAGCTCTGTACAGTTTTTGCACATAAGGGCCAAGTTTGACCTCCCAGCAGCACGTGTGTCTGTCATTCCAGTACCAGGAGCAGACACAGGAGGATCCCTAGGGCTCTCTGAGCAGCCAGTCTAACTGAATCTGTGAGCGCCAAGTTGTGAGGGACCCGTTCTCAAACACTGAGATGAAGAACAACTGAGAAAGATGCACAGCCAAGGTGTCTTTCTCACCACTCTGCAGGCAGAGAGGCAGGCGGATCTCTGTGAATTCAAGGCCAGCATGGTCTACAGAGTGAGTTCCAGAACAGCTAGGGCTCTGTAGAAAGACCTCTCAAAAAACTAAAACCAAAGAGAGAGAGATGCTCAGTGTTGACCTCTGACCTTCATGTGCATGTAGGCAAACACAAATGTGTACACATGTGCACATATACACACGAAGTGATAATTATGCTGGGAACAGGGTGGTTGGGGAGATGAGCAGAAAATTATACCAAATTCACAAAAAGTCTTGAAAGCCATTTCAAGAAAGGTAGAAACTGTGGGGCTGGAAATTGGCATAGCACCGTAAGAGCACTGGCTGCTCTTCCAGAGATCCTGGGTTCAATTCCTAGTACTAACATGGTGACTCACAGTTGTTTGTAACTCCACTTTCAAGGGACCTGATCCCTCTCCTGACTTTGACAGGCACTGCTCATCTGTAATCCAGATGTGCATGCAGGCAAAACATCCATACACATAAAGGTTAAAAACAGAAGGGCAGAAACTAGATGAGAGAAAACACAGGAGACTGCTTTTCTCTCATTTGAAAGCTTCTGGGCTTCTGCTCAGCTCAGCCATGCACGTGGCTGCCCGCCATTTAAATATGTGTACCTTCAGTTGCACATGACTAGCTCACACACCCAGGGCTACTTGCTCTTTATTCCAGATTCCTAAGAGGATTTGAGTGACGTGTTTTGATCAGATGCCCAGTCACGGCCCATTAGCAATGACTGACATTACAGGCTTGCCTAAGAATCTATCTTATGAGGGAGATCGTTAGCATTCATGGTGCAAGATCTTAAAAAGAACATGAAAATGTTAGAACAGATGACACTTAGTGACCTGAGGATTGGTGCTACATAGAGGAGGTAAGTAACACGTGAAGTTATTCACAGTGACCTGTAGTCCTGACTGTCACCTCATACGGGGCCTAGGAAAATGTGTCTTTGCATCAGTTTGCTAGATGGTAATGGGGATGTTACAAGGATTCAGTGAAATGACTCGTGTATAAAGGTAGAGCAGTTATTTTATCTTAAAGATGTTATCTCTAGAATTAAACCACATTAAGTTTGAAACCCAAAGCCTTGTACACGTAGGTGAACACTGCTATTGAGTGCTAGCCATAGGCTGACTTTAGATTATAGATTGCTGCTCCTTCATGCCTGTGTCCTAACCTTTAGGAATCCCTATTGTGGAAGTCTCAGCTTTTGGCTGATCTCACATGTACTGAATTGTTTTCTCCCTCCAGGCTCTGTGAACCTAAACCTACTGATGTAATAGTGGATCCAATGTGTGGAACAGGGGCAATACCAATAGAGGTAATAATCCCTATTTATTTTTCCATACGCAAGTGATAATATCATTTATTTCAAACAGGAAGTGCCATACAACTAGATAGTCAAATTTTCTGGATGACAGAGGAGCTGAAAATGACAAACTGATAAATCCATTTTCTATGATCGATAAGCCACTAGATTGAAGAGCAGAGGCTAACGGAAGGTATCATAAACTGGAGGAAGTTGGTTTTCCTCTCCATATAATTAGAGGTTCCTGGAGTGAACAAGTTTATAGTTATGAAAAGGAGAAACCACAGAGTTGTAGCTCAGTGCTGAGGTAGTTGCCTGGCATGCCACAGATCCTGGACTTGATCTCCAGCACTGCAAAACAAAACTAGAAAAACCCACCACCTATGAACATTTTTTATATTTGTTTGTTTTGAGACAGGGTCTCACTATGTACCTGTGGCTGGCCTCCAACTCACCGAGATTTATCCATCTTTACAAGGATTAAGGCTACAAACTACCATACTCAGTCTTTTTACCTGTTTTTTCTTTTTGTAAACATTACTTTACATATTTTGGAAGTCTGACAAAGCTACATAACCAGTGCCCTGAAATAATTTTCAGAATTACTGCCCCACTCATAAAACATAAAGAAGGCACTGGGCAGCCATGACCCACGATTTTGATACTAGCACTTGGGAAGCAGAAACATGTAGATATCTGAGTTAGAGGCTAGCCCCTGTCTACAGAGTGAGTTCTAGGACAGTCAGGGCTACCCAAAGAAACCCTGTCTTTGAAAAACAAAACAAAAACAACAACAACAATAACAAAAAAAAAAAAAAAACACAAACTACAGAGGCAAAGTAAGAACTGGGAAGATTTTATTCATTATGATTTTTAACCTTTTTGAGGCAAGGTCTTGGTATGTAGCACCGGCTGGCCTTGAATTCAAAGCAGTCCTCCTGCCTTAGCATCTCCCAAGTGCTGGTATTACAGGCATGAGCCACCACACACAGTGGAAAAGAAATCTTGTATGTAGAAAACTGTTGAGATTGAATCACAACACCTGTATGTCTGTGATTGACAGGAAGGAGCTCACAGTAAAATCACTTAAAGGTTTCTGTGAAACATGGTGAAACATTCCCGACTATATCAAAACCAGTGAAAAGAAACTGTACATAAGTACCACAGATTGTGTTGAGTGGGCAGAAATGGAACGGATGAGCAAGCCCAAAGCAACCCACAGAGGGAAAAATAATCCAAAGTGTAATGAGAGAATCTTTGGTCTGACTTTGATTAGGAGTTGAGATCAAGTGAAAACCACGTGGTCTGCATGTTATGATGCAGACTGGTGTTGGCTGGGGAGTAACTGCTGCTGAGATCTGAACCTGAGAGCTTAGTTATGGTCTAGAGTTCTGGGAACAAAGCTGTACTTCTCCAGCATTAAACTATGTCCTTTCTATGCAATACCAGGTGAAGTTACCATGTGTCCAGAAACATACATTAGAAACAGACACGAGAATAAAAGTGGGGGAAAAGCCAATCTGAGCCATTTCCATGTTAAAGTAGGCATGAGAGCACCATTGTAGAAAGGAGCTTTAGCTGAGAAATGATGGAAATCGTGAAGAATTGCCAGGGTCTGTGAACAGATGTGTTCAGTATCAAATATCTGGCCTAGAATATGCTGAGATTTAGAAGTAATGTAACATGCAGCCTGAGGTAGGATATCCAAATTAGATTAAAAGTTTAAAAGAAAGATGGTTGGCAAAGATTCTTACTCAGTAGAGCCATATCTCTAGTGGGTAAGAATCTCCTGAGAGACCTACTCTGTGGGTTCCTTCTGTATTCTTACCTGCCCAGTTTCAGGCATACTTGAACATTCCTTTTGTTTGCAGTCATTGTAGAATAATAGACTAGAATATGTCATCACCCTCAAGGGCCTGGGCAAATACAAAGTTAGTGCTGTATTCATGCTTGCATGTCTTCATGGCAGAAACTGTACTACTATAGTGTGTCAATGCTTGGCATTTATATTCTGCTGACATTTTTTTACTTATCTACAAAATCCTTTAAGAAACAAATGGTGGTTATCTTTTAAAGCTAAACTCTCACAGTCCAAGAGTATAGGTCTAATTAGTTTGGTTAATTTTGGGGGGATGGGTTGGGGTTCTGAGACAAGGTTTCTTTATATAACAGTCCAGGTTGTCCTGGAACTTGTTTGGTGTACCCGGCTGGCCTCAACTCAGAGATCCACCTGCCTCTGCCTCCTGAGTGCTGGGCTAAAAGGTATGCACTACCACGCCCGGTCAGTTTCATTAAGTTTTTAAAATCATGTTAACTTAGGGAATGTAGTCTCTTGTATGCACCAGCCTTTGCTGGGTAGGGACTGAGTAAAATAATAGACCTATGCTGAAGGAGTTGCCAGATTACGTGGAAGACAGAGTTGATAGACATAGTTAAAAGTGGGACAAGTCAGCAACAGAGGTACACATAGTGCTTCTGGAGCTGACATTGATGTCACAGTGGGTGACACTGGAGCTACATCTCCAGTGGGTGAAAAAGAACAGGGAAGTCCTTTCTGTTGGCACGGTAGCCATGTTATTGAACATTGACCATAATGATTTACCCTTTAATTGTCTCTTGTGGCATACTTAACATTCTTGTCTCATAGGGTGCTACTGAGTGGTCTCACTGTTACCATATTGCTGGGGACAACAACCCACTGGCAGTGAACAGAGCAGCAAATAATATATCATCTTTATTAACTAAGAGCCAGATTAAAGATGGGTAAGTTTAACTTCAGAGACTGCATTCCATATTTGCGAGTCACTCTCCATACTGCCTTAGAATTATCGTTCATTGCTCGTGCTTTGTGACCTCTCTAACTTTATGAACAATGTGAGAGACACCACCTAGCTTACTGAACATCATTTATAATTAACTACAGTTTCCATTCTTTACTCCAATTTTATTTCTCCCATTTTCTTAATTATTTTTATGTCCTTTTTCCAAACAGTACAGTACAGTATAGATTTATTATTTAGCAAAGGTCACATCCTATAACTAGGTCTTACCTTGAACTCACTGTATAGCACAGCTGGCCTCAGACTCAAGAGTCATCTTTCTGACTTTGCCTCCCAAGACTGGGATTGTAGACATGAGCTACCAAATCCAACTATTTACATTTGTAGTATATGAGTACATTCATTTTAATGTCACAAATTTGAAAATACTTTTAATATTTTTACATAGTCCATTTTAAATGACTGCACAACATTCCATCATATAGAACTATTACAATTCATTAAGCTTTTTTCTAAAATGATGTGTGTTAAGCCAGGTTGTGGTAACACACCTTTAATCCCAGCACTTGGGGAGGCAGAGGTAGGTGGATTGCCATGACTCTGAGATTAGCCTGGTCTACACAGTGAGTTCCAGGACAGCTGGGACTACAGAGAAAACCTTTCTTGAAAAGCCAAAAGAAATAAAATAAAATAATGTGACGTGAAAGAAGCATGAAAGCCATTCCCATAACTTCTAGATTACCAGTGGCCCTGACTCGTGGCCTGGCCTATTTCTGTTTGTTAAGTGTGGGCCTGGGAGTGTCATGCAGCTTTGCCATGGTGCGGAGGTCAGAGGACAACCTGTCTAGACGGTTCTCTTCTTCCTGCTCTGGGTGTCAGGAATCCAACTGTTTGTCAGCCTTAGTGCCAGGCATCTTTGCTAGCTGGGCCATTTCTCTGGACATTTAAACACCTTTTTACATCTAAACTCATTTCCCCTGATGCTTTTTAAAATTGTGTGAAACCTTACATCCAGCCTTAACCATTTAGAAAGCTTGTATTTCAGTTATGGCTATATTTCTTCCTACACTACTGTAACATTTTTTTTTTAAGAAAAATGATTTTAAAAGTTTTAAAATGCTGCAGAAATTTTTTTACATTTATTTATTTGTGTGTGGGCACAAGAGTAGGTAGGGGTGATTGCTGGGCGGTGGTGGGGCACACCTTTAATCCCAGCACTCGGGAGGCAGAGGCAGGCAGATCTCTGTTGAGTTCAGGGCCAGCTAGTTCCGGGACAGGCTCCAAAGCTACAGAAAAGCCTTGCCTCAAAATATATATATATTTAGAGAGAGAGAGAGAGAGAGAGAGTGTAGGGGGTGAGAGGTCAAACCAAAGGATTTAGTTCTCTCCTTCTATGTGGGTCCCAGGTCATCGGGCTTAGTGGCAAATGCCATCTCATTAGCCTGGGATAATATATTGAAGTATCTTTCCTTTGTCTCCACAGAAAAACATCCTGGGGTTTGCCCATTGATGCTGTGCAGTGGGATATATGCAACCTCCCACTGAGAACTGCTTCTGTGGATATTATTGTAACAGATATGCCATTTGGAAAAAGGTAGACTTGGGTTTTTATCTTTTTAAATGGAATTTGATTTCACCTGTAATTTCTGTTTGTCTTTTCAGTCAGAAATATGTACCGTAATTCATTTCATCCATTGTTCTATTACATTATCCTGTTTTGTTTTAATATTTATTTATTTATTATGTATACAATATTCTGTCTGTGTGTGCCTGCAAGCCAGAAGAGGGCACCAGACCTCATTACAGATGGTTGTGAGCCACCATGTGGTTGCTGGGAATTGAACTCAGGACCTTTGGAAGAGCAGGCAATGTTCTTAACCTCTGAGCCATCTCTCCAGCCCCCTACATTATCCTGTTATAGGCTGAGGAGCACGTGCTTCTTGGGACAGATTTCTCTACTCAGTGGTTTGGCTCATGTAATTTGATTGTTGTCTTCACTGAGATAAGTTACAGTTGTAAAAATGGAACAAAAGTACATCTGGTAGTCCCAGCAATCCAGAGGCAGAGGCAGACGGATCTCTGTGAGTTGGAGGCCAGCCTGGTATACAAAGTGAGTTCCAGGATAGCCAGAGCTGTTACACAGAGAAATCCTGTCTTGAAAACTAAAAATCCGTCACAAAAAAATGTTGAAAGAAAACTTTGAATATTTGACTAACATAGCTTCCTTTAGTGGCACAGAATGTGAAAGGTCAAAGCTCTGGCCTCTAAAAGATGACTTCTTCATACCTTGGATTTTGTTCTTGTCTCGTCTAAGAAACTACCCATTTATCTTTTGCAACAGTTTATACTTAACCTTTTTTCATAGGATGGGCTCCAAGAAGAGAAATTGGAATCTATATCCAGCTTGCCTTCGGGAAATGAGCCGTGTCTGTAGACCAGGGACAGGCAGAGCTGTACTGCTTACTCAGGACAAGAAATGTTTTACCAAGGTAATGAACATGAGAGTTAAAAATCTCAGCTTAAGGTAACTTTAGGATACTTTTATATATATATATTTATTTATTTATTTATTATGTATACAATAGTCTGTCTGTATATCTGCTGGCCAGAAGAGGGCACCAGACCCTCAACAGATGGTTGTGAGCCACCATGTGGTTGCTGGGAATTGAACTCAGGACCTTTGGAAGAGCAGGCAATGCTCTTAACCTCTGAGCCATCTCTCCAGCCCCAACTTTAGGATTCTTAAAAGAAGGGTTGGGCCCTGTTGTAATAAGAGCGGCAGGGCCACGGGACCCACCTCCATCAGGGCCCTAGTGCCTGAATATGGGAAAAGCCTCAGAGCTTTGCTGGCCAGCCAGTGTAACCATTCAATGAGACCTTTCCTTACTGCACACCCCCATACACATACACCCCATACATCCCCTGCCTGTATGTGCAGCAGATGTATGCCCCGTGCCCTCAAAGGACAGAAGAGGGTATTGGATGGATCTCCCTAGAATTGGAGTTAATAGTTTTGAGCTGCCACATGGGTCCCAGAAACTGAACCCAGATCCTCTACAAGAACAGCAAGTGCTCTTAACTTCTGGGCCAACTCTGCAGCCTATAGCATCACCCATAGCATTTCTTAAGTGGCAAAGATTCCAGGTTAGTTTAAAAGCAGACTGGCAGCCTAATGACTTTTATGCTTTTTTATGTGTAACAGGCATTATCTGGAATGGGACATTTGTGGCGAAAGGTCCATACGGTCTGGGTGAACATCGGGGGCCTTCATGCTGCAGTTTATCTTCTAAAACGCACAACTCAAGTCTTTATTCATCCTTCAGAACAAGATGGAGAAAGATACCCTCCTTGGTAAAAGGAAAAAATGAAGAGGACTGTAGTATTTAAAGTTCCTAATGCTGGACATGCAGCATAAAGAACTTGCTGTGGAAGAAAAATAGCAGAAAAGTAACTTAGTATTACAGTCTTTACTGCTCAACTATTCCAGACGCTTTTTTGTTAACAAGGTGAAGAAGGTAATGGTAATTCCTGAGAGGCCTACATTGCTTGGCTTCTAGGTTTGAGAACACTTCAGGCCATGTTCTGTCAGCTGTGCAGCCTACTGTTCTGTAGCCTAAATTCTTTATGACACACTCAGAAACTAAAGCATCCCTGCAGACCTACAGTTTACCATCTGCCTTAAAATAAATACAACCAAAACAGGACATTACTAAGTAGTAGAAGCATCAGTAGAAGAAGTATGGGACCAAAAAAGCCAAATAAAAGGAATTTTTCTTTTAGTATATGTATTACTTTTCAAAGCCCAATAAACAAATAATAAACTAATCCTGTTAGTATTTGTGGGAGAGCTAATGTATGTTGTTATTCCTGCCTAGCTCATTGTTCAGTTGTACCAAATCCTTCTTCAGGTAGTACTATGGGAAATGAAATAACCTCAGCCCTGCTTGAGCTTTGATAGGAAGTTATTTTGGGAGTCTGCCTTCATCCAGCTTAGATTTTCAGTATGATATTTCTATTTAGAATAAAGGACAAAGTACTTCCTTTCTTTGAAAACAGAATCCACATTGACAGCATAGTCAGTAGCCAATTGGCTTCTTGGAATTACTAGAGAATGAACTGAGATT
Source organism: Alexandromys fortis (assembly GCF_014885135.2). Lineage (NCBI taxonomy): Eukaryota > Metazoa > Chordata > Mammalia > Rodentia > Cricetidae > Alexandromys > Alexandromys fortis. The sequence goes on from NW_026067943.1 coordinate 2,786,478, forward strand.
ATGAAATCTGTAAAGGTTTTATGCCCTAGGTGGGCATTTTTGCAATTGCCAAAATACATTATTGGTTTAACATAAACTTAAAAGTCCATCTTTGACAAAAGAAACCATTTAAATCTCAAAAGTAAGCTGGTCAGAGCCAGAATGTGCAAGGGTAGTTAACTATTTTCATCACCATTTACCAAGTTCCTGATACAGATTTCCCAATGAGCATTTAATATTTACTGAACAAATCAACTAGTTTGTTTTTTGGAGACAGGGTTTCTATGTGTAGTCCTGGCTGTCCTGGAACTACATTTGTAGACCAGGCTGGCCTTGAACTCACAAAGATCCAACTGCCTCTGCCTCCTCAGTGCTGGGAAAGGCATGTACCAGCACTGCCCGGCCTGAACCAGTACTTTTTATGCTAAATTCTCAACTAATACACCAGATTTTTGCTTGATTCATCACAAAAAACCTGACTGAAGACACTGCAAATGCAGTGAGTACTGCGTCTTCATCTCTGGTTAGTAAATTGCTAGTCTGGTTACTAGAATTAAAAAGTGAACTATGAGCAGCTTCCCCCAAGTTAAGGTTTTGCCACACAGCCTGGCTGGCCTCTTCCTCCCCTCCTAGGTGTTGGAATTAAAAGCATACAGTAACATGCCAGGTGATCTTATTTTTAAATTGTATTTGTGTGCAGGAGCCTGTGGAAGCTAGAAGCTGGAGTTAACAGGCCTGGTAGTGTGGGTGACATGGTCTGAACTTAGGCCCTTTCCCACGCAGTCTTGGCTCCACTGTCTCATCTGCCCCCCACCCCCTGCTTTTCCTTTTGCCCAGGGTAGTTCTTGGTTGTGAAGGTGTAACCATTTAAAATGCCAGTTCAGTTTTAGCCCAAGTTCTTACTTCCTCTTTTGTGATCACTTAAAGTAATAGTCTTTTCCTCTAAAACCTGGCAGTCCAGTGTGCCTAGTACCAGTCTTTTAAGGAGTCATTGTTTACCATGTACATCTTGCTAAAGAAGCCATTTCTCAAAATTTAATTCTTACCCATTCTTAAAATTTTGAAACTCTATAAGTCTGCATTTATGTTAGGATTTGGGGGGGGGGGGGTGTCAGCTGTTTAAGACTGGACTGGGTATTGGCTCAGTGAGAATACTAACCTAAGAATTTGCAACTTTGAATTTCTGGGTTGAGGCCCAGGTAGTTTTTATCTTCTAAATTCAATTGATAAGGGGATAGGCATTAGTCAGTTGGAAAGCACTCTATCATGGAGGTATTACACACCTTCCAGTAGTTTGTCCAGCTCCACTTCGCTATGACCATTAATAACTAAGTTCTTGTGTTCCTAACAATGTACAGGTCTGCCCAATTCTGACCTTTACCTCAAAGTTTGGTCCCCTTTGGTTTACACCACAAATGAGTGGCACTGTGCCAAGGCATTGCGGCTCTACCCACTGTTTTTCCCCATTAGGATAAATGTCAATATAGTTGTTCCAGATAGGCATGAGATTAAAAAGTTGTTCCACATCTTGACTACTTTAGGACATAAGTTTATTGCCAAGTTTTCACATAAATACAAGCACAGTAATAAGTCCAACCATGTTTGTAGCTTCATCTAGTTCTAAAGTGTTACATATACATCCATGAATTATGGATTAGTTTGTATTTGTGGGGAAATCTTTACTATAACGTTACTGTACTGCTCAAAAGAAACAATATGAGCATTTCTTTTTATCTGGCAGATACAAAGCAATGTTAATTGTATGATTCCTAAATTCTTAGCTATTATACATTTCTCCAGCAAGTAGTCTCCTTCTGAAACACTTCAGCTTCTTAATTTCTAGTTTGAAGCTTCTGACAGTTTTGTTTTATGGGACACCAAAAGCCTGCATTTAAAATATTCAGTAGCGTTCACTCACTGGAATGACTCCTTTCAAAATGACTCCACAACACATCTGGTGCCAACACTATTCAAAGTGTGCTGCAAAAGATATGCCAAGTTAAATGATCTCTAAAGCCAGTACATGTTTCACTTCCTAAAGTGACCAACTCTTCCGTTTTACATATTTTAAAGCACAAATAGGATTATTGGAACAATTAAGCATCTTATAAAACCACAATCTTTCTAAAAATAATAAGTTGCAGTTTTATAATTTGGGTTCCCCCCCCCCTTTTTTTCTTCCGAGACAGGGTTTCTCTGTGGCTTTGGAGCCTGTCCTGGAACTAGCTCTGTAGACCAGGCTGGTCTCGAACTCACAGAGATCCGCCTGCCTCTGCCTCCCGAGTGCTGGGATTAAAGGGGTGCGCCACCACCGCCCAGCTATAATTTGGAATTTTTGAGAAGTGTTCAAAACATTAAGACAATAAAACACCTTTATCATGTACAAAGCTACAAGATTTAAAAATAACAACTGCATGACATACTACATGGATTATGGAAGGCATAACCTAGAGTTAATTCATAAAAAAACATGATCCATAGCCAAACTACCTTAGAAAAAAATCCAAATTGCACAGCCCATTTAACATAATGACAGTATTGTCCGTGACAATCATGTGCCTCTGTTGCTTCTGAGAACACAACATCTTGCGATATGAAAAGTGTGTTGATCTCGAAGACCTGGTTTTGCTCAGACAGCAGGGTTATAGCCTTAAACAAGCACTGTCCTGTCCTTAAGGAACAATCTAAAGGAGGAAAAAAAACAATAATTACTATTGTTGATTATATTTTAAGAGCCATGACAACATTCAAGTGGGACCAAATACGGTGTAGGCGAGAGGGCACTAAGGAAGGGATTCTTGAGATGTTCTGAAACCACTCTCAGTGACTTAACACTTGATCCAATTTCTGAATTCTTCCCTCAGAGAAAACTAGTAATCTAGTAGTTGCTCTGCTTTCAATTTTCTATAAGCCTATCACCACCTTATAGCACATTACATCTAGATCTCTTCAATGTTTCAATCAGAGCAAGGTAGTACAAAGATGGTAGGAATACCAAACACTAGACCAGTTTCTATACCCGGCCCCAGTTTGCTAGTATTACGTAAGAAGTTGATAAATCTCACTGAGCCTTCGTTTCCTCTACTGTACACAGACTGGTACCAAAGCCTCTGTTATGGCGAGTAGTCAGTTAAAGCCTAAAGGAGGACACTTAGTGCCCACTAATCCAGCCAAGAATGGAGTCTGGATAAGTGCCCCCCTTCAATGTCTAAACTAGCATACACTACAACAACAAAATCAAGGTCCTTGACTCCTAGAGTTGTGACCCAGCAAAGTGTTGTATAGCTAAGATTTCTTCCAGTCAAACTAGTCTTGTTCTTGGGATGTCCAACTATCACGTTCTAGACCAAGGGTGGCAGCCATAATTATACAGTTACACCAAACATAAGATGTACAAAAGGCCTTATCTTGCTCAAAATTAGAAAATTAAAAATTACAAACCCAACCTACCTTTCACATTAAGCACAAATGTTTAACATATATAGCAATTTTTGCCGAAAGAATGAAATCATACGGCACCACTTGATAGGAAACTAAGTTTATTTAAACCACCACACCTAGTATAAGAACAGGATAGCTAGCTGTAATGGTTAGTTCAGGGAAACCCAAGGAAATGCTTATGATCATAGACAGGAAGGCCTCAGTTTCCTCCATGAAAAGAGCATTAAGACACCTCAGTTAAGTATTAGATTCCTGCACAATACGAGCTTTGTTCTATATTTCATAGGCTTTAACTATCAATTGAAAACTTAGTTTCACAAACCATAAAATTTGTTTGGTTCTCAACTCTGCTTACTCACTGAAGAAATCCCCATTGTCCTTGATGGAAGAAACATAGTATTAGATAAAAAGTTGAAAAAAACATTATCTGAAATATTTTACTATCTGTGTGTGTGTGTGTGTGTGTGTGTGTGTGTGTGTGTGTGTGTAGATGGGTGTGAAAGACAACTTTGTAGCTTCTTAGTTGCTGTTTGCCTTGTCTTTTGAGATATGTTCTCACCAGCATGGAGCCTGCCAAGTAACTAGGCTTGTGTGGCCAGTAAGTCCTAGGGATACCTCAGACGTGCTCTAACATGCCTGGCTTTTTTATGCGGATTGTGGAGATTTAATGCAAGTTTTCATTGCTTGCAACACAAACACTTTACTAATTATAACCCAAGCCCCCTTAATATATTTAAAAGAATCTGACCCACATTTAGGTTTTCCCTTTCACTCAGTTTTTGTTTGGTTGTTTAAGAGGGAAGAAAAAACAGTTCAGGCCAGGCATGCATTCGTCACTTTTAACCCAGCACTCAGGAGGCAGAACTCTAAATACTGAGTTGCAGGCCAGCCAGAGATACATATTGAGTGAAATCCTGTCTCAGGAAAAACCCACGAAGTCATCATTTACAGTAAGCAAGTGAACATGAAAGGGCAGAATTTTAATCTGGCCTTGGCTACCCAGAATTTAAATTCTCTGGGCGTGAGACTGGAAAATCCGAATTAAACAGTAAGGCAACAGTTTCTGCATACTAAACCCCTAAGATCCCTGTCCTAAACACACCATACTTTAAGAAATGTTACATAGAAAACAAAGGCCTTTAGGGAGCACAAAACTAGGTATTATACACTCCCCATCTTGTAAAAAGAATTCCAAACCCCACCCCAGAAACCAAGATGCAAATCTCGGCAGCTGCCCTTAGAAAGTAAAAAGCCATGCCATTTAAACCAGCACAGGAAGTCATACATGTGGCAAACAAAAAGCTACATGGTGGGAAAGAGGCTTTAAAGAATAAGGAAGCCCAGAGTATCAAAAAGGGGTAGGGAGGAGTGGAATTAGGTTGACCAGCCACAGAGAAATCCAAATCCCATGGATGCTCCTAGGTACTGCCTCAATTATGATTTAAAGAAATCTCAGCTTCTTAAATTTTTTCAACAGGCTTTCTCTGTGTAATCCTGGCTATCTTGGAACTCACTCTGCAGGTCAGGCTGGCCTAGAAGAACTCAGAGATCCACCGCCTCTGCCTCCTGAGTGCTGGGATCAAAGGCAACTGCCACCACTTCCCAGCTAAAACACCAGCTCTAAGTTTTTGAAATCCAAATTAATCTGTACTTGCTTTATGTTTAATAATGGTTTGTAGGACTAGCTTTCAGCTTAGACTAAATGAAACACAAAAATAAAATACAATAAGCAACTTAAATAGGCTACCAAAAGTTCAATTCTTATTTCTTTGTTGTTAAGTGTAATAGAACATTATTAAAGTCTGCACTAGTCTTCTGCAACCAACAAGTTTGCAGCAATGGCTCCCCTGCCCACACTATTTACACTTCAAATAAAAATTAGTTCCTTGATAATATTTCCAAGCGCTTAACAAGTAATTTGGTTACTGGCTACCATACTGGAACAACAGAGTATCCACATCTCTGCAGTAAATTCTCATGGATTCTTAGAGAGTACACACACAACACCAAACCCAAAGATCAAGCTTCTCAAGTACATTTATGTCACTTACATTTCACTTGTACCTGGCTACAAGTCAAGCAATACAATAGGAACTTAGCAGACACCACTCGGTAAGACCATACCAAAGCAGCTCAGCAAAACCAGCAATAACATGAGGAATGTCATGAATCAAGCCAGAGGCCAGAAGAAAACACTACCTAAATAGGAAAGTAAAGACTCACAGGCCCTTAGGCCAGGAGACAACATCTGAACCTCAACAGTCTACATTCCAGAAGGAATCACCTTCTACAGACGTATACGTGACAAAATGTAAGCAGCAATCATTCCATGTGACCTAAGAGATTGTGTGTGTAGGAAATAATGAAATGAAAAAGTTGTCATTAGCTCATTAACGGTCTTCTGTATTGTACTCATGAATCCACTAAAGCATTAAGGAGTCAGCAAATTTCATGTCAATTCATATACCTTTTAATACCATCTAAGATAAGTCAGGTGATATTGGAGATCTCCATCTGTAGGCCAATAATAGGAAACAGTTCAGTTTATTAATGATGGGAAGAGACAAGCATTCATGGAGTGGGAAGAAGCCAAACTTCAGGTTAGATTCTCAATAAATCTATTGTAGTAAAGCTCCTGAAGGGGTGGGGATAGAAAAAAAAAATAAAGGCTAACAGTCAACAAGATGTGCTAAGGAGGAATAAAAACTGTAGGGTAAGGGCCCAGCTACAGCCTCAATTTGTGGTGTAACTAATCTGTCTGGTTTCATGACTCATCAGGCTTCTAAGATCAAGAGAGAAAGAAAGCCAGTGCTCTGTCTAGGGATTGGATAAGCCAGCACAAAAAAATGAAAAAAGGGACTAAAATGAGAGAGTGCTAAAATATCTTTTGGTAGGACTGCAGAGGGAGCAGGAGGGACAGAGTGAAGTACTGGGCTCTGTAGAAAAAAATGCTAAAATTCTGTTTATATATTCTAAGTTGCGATACTATAATTTCATGATATAGCAAGGATCTCAAGGGGGAGTATAACCTCGGGTGAGCATGCCTTTAATCTAACTCGATGAAAAATACTCCAAGGCAGATCATAAGCAATAATAACCTGTAGTTCTGCTGCATAAAACCCCAGGTGAGCGCCTAGTCTCCCATTTCTCTCCGTTGCCCCTATTACAATTACCTCCCGACACCAACGAAGCCTCGCCCCTCCAATTTTACACCTGTTCAAGTCCCCTGCAGGGCAACGCCCACGCACCAGTTTAGCCCTTAAGCCTGCCCAGAAGTCTCCCGCCCATCTTCCAGAAAGATCACGAGGGAGAGAGGGGGAAGGGATTCTTCCAGGCCCGGGGCGGGTCTTTAGAAGACGGGAGGCTGCAGGGAACTCCCAGAAAGGTATTGCGGCACTCCCCTCCCCTGCAGAGAAGGGTGCGGCCCTCTCTCCGCCTACTGCACTGCGGCTCCCTCACTGATTGCAGCTCCCACGAAATTTTAGAGAGCAAGCGCTTCCTGCTTCCAAACCGGCCCGACTGAGTCCCCCGCTCCTTCCTCCACTCCCCGGAGCGCGCGCCGCAGGTCCGGCTCATCTTGCCCCTCGTTCGGCAGCAACTCTAGGAGGAACCGCGCTCGCCCCCGCCCCGCCGCCCGCCCGTCCCCGCCCCCCAGCGCGCGCGCTTCCTGCCACGTTGCGCAGGGGCGCGGGGCCAGACTCCGCGGCGCGGGGACTCGGGGAGGGCCGGATCCTGCGAGCGCCTCCCCGCCGCCCCCGCCAGCCCGCCCAGGGCCTGAACTCGCAGGAACGCGGGCCAATTGCAAGGGCCAGTTTTCTGGGCCCCGGGAGCCAATCAGACGACGAGGCCAGGCCGGCGGCGGGTAAACCGACTCCCCCAGAGGAAGGGGAGGGTGGGAGGCCGCCTGGGCGCGAGCCACTTTCGTTGACCCTCCCTCCCTCCTCTCCCCTCCCCCGCCCCAGGCCGGCCGCGCCCGCACGTCCAGCTCTCCTCACCCCACCTACCTCCCGCCCCACCCAGTGGGCCTAGCGAGGCAGCCGGCGGCTGCGCACTCCAGCACCCGTTTAACTGACAGGCGCTTCACTCCAACCACAACACGCCATTTGTGTTTTCACACACGGCGGGAGGAGAGGAGGCCAATCAGTGACGAGACGTGCACCGGAAGCGCACCTCCGCTCCCCCGTGGGAGCCATGGCCGCGTCCGGTGGAGATTTTTTTTTCCGCTCCCTTCTCCCTCCCCCTCCGGTTGCTGCGGGGCGGACCGTAGTCCTGACCGCCACCCGCCTGCCCCGTCCAGCGAACGGATCGCGCCCAGCGAGCCCGCCAGGCGATTCCGCTATCCTCGAGGGCCCGCCGCACCCGCCCGTCCCCGAGACCGCGCCGCGCCACCCTCCCGCCAGAGTCCCGATCCCCTACCTAGCCGAGGCTCTCTGAGGAGCCGGAGCCCCAGAGCACAGCCTCTTCTTTAGGCGGCCCCCCGGCAGCCTCCGCTGATTGGCGGCGAGCTGGCCAATAAGTGCGGGGCGGTGGGCGGCGAGGCCAATGGCGCGGCGGGAGGGGGCGTGTCCCGCGTGCCCCTGGCGCCGGCACTGGGAATCCCCGTGCGGTCAGTGGCGTTTCCGCTCGGGCAGCGGGCTGAGTGAGCTGCCGCTGCCGCCGCCGCTGCCGCCGCCGGGGGAGGGGCGGCCGCCGCCCGCCTGCGCTCAGAGACTCACGCAGCCCTAGTCCCGCCAGTCCGCCAACACAGTAGTGCCGGCCCCCCTCCGCCCCTGGCCCTCCCCCCTCCCCGCCTTGGGCTCGCTCCGCCTTTCTGCCCCCCCACCCCCACCTCACGGGTACGGGCCATTCCCGGCCAGGAAACGCCGTGGCGCCGCGTTGGGCCTAACTCGAGTCTCGCTGCCTCCCGGGAGTGCCGTGCGCCGCAGCCCGGGCCCAGGCCCCGGCAGCGCCTGGGTCAAGGTAAGGGTCCAACAGAAAAAGAGACACCGAACCACACGACCGGTCCCCGGGGGAAGAAGGGTCACCTCAGTCTCCCCGCGTTCCTGCTCCTCGGGATCGTGGGCCTGGGCCTCCCAAGGCTGGTAGCAGGAGGATGCTGTCCTTCCCATCTTCTCGGCCACCCTTACACACCATTGCACCCCTCTTGCCCGGGGAGAAGGGCTCCTCTTAATCCAGTCGACCCTACTACCCTTTTAATGTCTTCCCTGGGTCAGGACTCTTCCCCTCCCCCTACTCTGGGCTCCCCTTTTTTTTCCTGGGCACTGCCTACTCCACGTTTATACCCTTTTCAGGAGAGGCCTCTCGCACCCTGCTCTCAAAATACACAGGCATACTTTTTTTTTCTGTCCCTGAGACCCCCCACCTCCACCCCCTGTTCTTGAGGCCTTGTGACAACTCTGATCGCTCGGGGGCCCAGTCCTCCCCTCCATAATCTTCCCGAGTGCCTCTCCCTGCTTCTCGAGTCCCTATCTCAGATGGCTGCTGCTTTTTCCCTTACCAAAGACATTACCTTCACCACCCCCACCTCACATTCTTGGATTCCCTGTGGCGTGTTCCTCAGTATCCCTGCGATATCCCCATTGAATTTGTAGGGTTCCACTCTGGAATTGAGCCAGATTTTGTCGTTTTCCGTGCCTAGGGCGTGGAGAGCGATCCTTCAGAACGACTTTAAAGCCGGGGGGGAGGGGGGGGATATGTCCCCCTCGTGAATTCTCTTCCCTTATGCGTGCAGGCTAAGATGTGAGGTGAACGGTGGTGGGCAAAAGCCCTGGTTTTCGTCGGTGAATCGCGCTGAGGGAAAGTTTTAACTGCTGGGAAAGCCCCTTCTATGCTAATTTATTCTATGGAGCGCCTTTGCCTTTTTCATGCTCAGGAATAAGGGATCTTTCTCCTGTGTTCTGATGCTGCAGCCCGCTCTACTGGTCTGGGTCAGGGGTGCGTGTACGACCTGCATTTTCTGCTTTCTCATGTTACTTGTGTAATGTGTTCACTAGCAACTCATTTCTTGCCCAGAGCTATGGACGCCACTGGGTTTTGTCTATACCTGAGTTCCTTTTTCCAATTTTTCCTGTGCTTAGAATACTTACAGAATTCAGCTTCTCTAATTTCCTTCACACTTTGCCTAAATAAATTGTTTTTAGGTGACATATTTGTGACCAAGGTCATGTTTACATTACTTCCTTGGGCGTATATTAAATAGCTGTACTTTTGATTGGGGAAGATCCTGGTGATTGTTATGAGCTTTTCCAGGAGGAGATTTGTGTGCAACGTTTTGAAGGGAAAGTGCTTTTGATGGTTAGTTTTCTATTAATAATAGTTTTAGGTCGCTAGGAGGAAAGCTGTAAGGGGTGGTTTTAGATGTGTTGCAGTCTGACCTAGGACTAAAGCAGAGAATACTGACATAATCAGAGATTTCTGAGCTTGGAGGACACAGGAATTTTTTTCCCTTGGATCTCTTCCAGTTTTCTCAGGATCATTAGTTCTCTGGCCAAAATTTGTGGCCAGTTATGGGATTAGAGCCTTTAAGGTTATTCAGATTGTCATGTGTAGAATACTGAATTATGTCCTTTCCTAGGACACGACCCAAGACTCTTGTTCTTAGCTGTAAATTTAAATTTCATCACTGAATGTTTGGAAAAATTGGCTTTCTAAAAACCAAAGCTTAATACTTGCTCCTAAATTGCTGGTTTAATTAAAAACGAATATTTGGAATTTGGTACGTGTTGATTTTTCTAATCAAAGATCTCAGTTTAAAACTGACGTTTGGATTGTTTCTTTCTAAAATCATATGTCCAGCCCTTCTAGCATGGAGCGCTGGTCAAAAAAAAAAAGTGTCTTAAGAAGTGGGGGTGGGGTGAAGAGAGGTTGCTCCTGTGTTGGATCACAGGAGTGAGTATACAAGGCGGCAGCAGCTGCTGGCTCTGGAGCTCTGGTTGCTACGTGAGAAGCTTGAGTAGTGCTGGCTGCTGTCTCCAGGGAAGGACAGCAGTGCAGCGTCCATTAATGCTGTTGGCTGCAGGGAACTGCACTTAGGCAATGGCTGCTCAGGACTGGAAAGAAACCTTGCTTGCTTTCCTGGGAAATTGCACTGCTGAGCTGGTTTGCTTTTTGTTAGTGAAGAGACCAGAATTAGCAGTTCGTAACTGTATCCATTTATGGATAGCCCCATCTGAAAACTGGATCAAGTTAAAGAGTTTGGGTTTTTGTTTGGAAGAGGGGGTTGGCAGATTTTTGTTATTACCTGAGGTTTTATACTTCCATGGGACTAAAACGTTCATTAGTGTTTTGATCTTTTAAAAATCCTTTTGAAGACTAAAGTAGTATTGTAAAGATGTCTCTGAGTACCAGAATAGGGTGAAGAGGATCTTTATGTTCTGTTTTTGCAGTGCAACTTACATGTTTTCCTCTATATCTTAATTGTTTAAGTTAGTTCTGATTTGTATGTGTCTCTCCATATTAGGCCATATTTACCTTCGTGAACATCTAAACATCTGACTATAATTGGAAGCCTAAACTAAAAAGAGCTACTTTTGGATTAATATTTAATTTTTTGTTCTTATTTTCTGTATTAATCTGTAGACCCCTATAGATTAGATAACTTCACTCATGTTTGACCTATAAATTGGATTAATCGTCTATGTGTTGGATTATAGTCTTTCCACCGAACAAAGATGTATCTTGACAGTAATCCATCAGAAACACAGGAAAAACCAGAAGGAATAGTCAGAAATTGAGTAAATTTAATGCAGGATAGTAAGAAAGCAGCAAGAGTCCCTTCTAACTTTGGATACCCGCTTCCATCCGAACAGAACCAGGATGATCTCTAATTAAGCCCAATAGTTTTTCTGACGGAATATTTGAAACAGAACCATCACCCAGGCATGTGCAACACATAAAATCATGGGTTGTTTTTCTCTCTCTAAGATTATTACTGCAACTAATACCTGTTTGTCCAATTTTGTATCAATGTATCTAAATCCCACAAACATCTATAATTTGTAGTTTGACTCTAGTACTTATGGCAAGGAACCAAGAAACAATGGTGAACATTTTGTCATTCACATAATGTGGTTCATACTCTTTGCAGTGCTAAAAGCAGGTCTATAAAACAAAACTCTTCTTAATGATTATTTCAGGTGGTTTTAATACATTTGTTACATAGATAAGATACTATATCCCATAGGTATGATTTCATCTATGCAGACCGTTTAATAGACTTAGATTTAAGATGCAGGTGTTTTTAGCTTAATTATAATATACAAGTTTTTTAGAAAATAATGACTGTTACTTTGACTTCCTGGTGGGTTTTTTTTTTTTTTTTGGTACTGGGGTACTGGTTGTAGTCTCACTGTAATCACTTTGGAGAATCAAGAGGCTTTTTTCTTAGAAGGGTTACTTGGACTGACATACTTTAAAATACTTATATCTTTTGATATTGTCTAGTATCTAGGAATCTGCCTACTTCTGGAAATTATTCTGACCTTTTTTGACAGTATTGGCTATGTCAACTTTGCCTTTGGATGGAGAAATAAAATCTTCATTGAAATAACTTTGAAACATTAGGCCTTAGCAATCAGTAATTGTTGAGTACATATCAAAGAGAAATTAGATCATAAGTAAAATAAAATTGTACTATAACTTTAGGCTAAATTCTAGTGACTTGTCAGTTTTTGAAATTAAGAGGCCTAGCTAGTTAGTAGTGAGCTTAACTGCAAAGCACCTTGGAAAATGTATATAATAATACAACTATTAGTCATTTATAATTTGATTTAAAATGTTCTTTCAGGCAGACTTCTTAGGAAAATAATGCACCTATGTTATAGATTGGTGGTATTCTGGACTCTAGAGATTCTAAGCCATCTACTGAATGGCATGACCTTCACTTGGTATTGTGTTCATTTCATCTAGTGGCTAGAATCAGGGAAGGTTGCAAAAGGTAAAGAGAATAGCCTTTCTTTCACTTACCTATACTTAACTTTGTTAAATCATGTAATCCTAGGGAAATTGTTCTGTTTTGTATTTAGTTATAAATTGGGTAGAGATGCCATTAACTGTGACTGGCAAGCATCACTTGAAAGTGTTCTTATTCAGTACTTGAAGCGAACTGTGATGTAACTAAAGGGACAGTGACACTAAGTCCAGCGCGCGCGCGTGTGTGTGTGTGTGTGTGTGTGTGTGTGTGTCCCTTCTGAGTAAGGGGTCTGTCCTGCCCCATTCCGTTTACATTATGTTTTATTTTATTTTATTTTTGCAGAGTAATTGGGGAAATTCCTTACTTAATGTAAATTTCCTTTAAGTATCTTTGATATGAAGTCAGGAAACTCAATTTTTGGCTGTTTTGAATCCTTGGTATTTTTAAAACCCTAACCTTATTGGTCAGTTTTGCTCGGAACATACGTCTCCCATTTCTGCATCTCTTCTGTCTTGTAGTATGAAACATCCCAGAATTTTCATTTCCGAATTGAAATGATAGTCATATATGTGTACACTCAGAGTTAAGGATTCCTTTTAGCCTTAATATTATGAATTACAATACAAAGCAAATCAAGAACTGTAGAAATTTCTGACTAAGGAATCAAGTTTTTGATTTATACTGCTGGATCAAAGGAATCAGTTCCTTGCTGCTCTGTTTGAGAAATAGGTGGAAGTATGGGAGGAGCCACAGACTTCTGCAGCAGGATTTGGTGTGATAGAAAAGGAAGATTTTTGTTTCAAATCGCCAGCTGCTTGTGTCAGACTGACTCCCTTATTATGCTTCCAGTAGGCCTGTCAATATGGCCAAACAGCTAGATAAGTGCGGGGCAGGACAAAGGGCTCTTTGCACAGCAGGGAAGCAGTGTTAGTGGGGGAGGGGCAGGAGGTAGGAAAAGCAATAGGAGATTTTTTTTCCCCCCAGGAGATTATTCACTTTGGTTTACAATTAAAGAAACTGTTTTTAGTTCCCACTTAAGCCTTGAATTTATGCCAAGCATATACTTTTAAGCCCAGATGCCATATATTTTAGAAATCTGGGACGAATCTGTCCTATCTTCCAAGGGAAAAAAACAAAAACCTCAAGCATTGTGTGGATTAAAGTGATTTCCCTGTTATGTTCCCTGCCCTTCTAAATAAATGTAAGTTGCCTCCTTACCTTAGTGGACCAGCGCATCTGCTAGCCAGATTTTAGTAAGGATTGGAATGTCATATTCTGTGTGAATTAAGTTTGTATTTCAATACATGCAGTATGTTTAGTTGGGTTTAGATTCGACGGGGTGTCAAATACTGTGTTTTCCTTTGTACTGTAACTACATATTGTTAACTTTGATTTTATTTTAGTAAGAGAAAAAGCACAATCCAACATTCACATGTTTTTGGTCACCATCATGTAAAATGTGTACTGAAAAAGAGTTTTTATAACAGGGCTTTGTAGCTCACATCTGTATGTCCTGTACTCAGGAAACTGAGTCAGGAGGCTCAGCCAAAGATTGATGCTAGCCTGAGCTACAGAATTAGACTCCCCTCTCAGAAAAGAAAAACAACCCCCCCCCCAAACCACACACACACAAAAAGGAAAGCTACCTTATTGTTTCAGTCTGCCTCCTACTTCCTGTAGAATCTGGTATGCTCTGGAGATTATTGTTGCCCCCCCACCCCCAACTTTTTGCTTAGATTCAATCCTGTTAGTTTGTGTTTAGATCTCAGCAAAAGGTGATTGCATCTAGCTTGTTACTTAATAAGAATTATGACGTTGGAGGTGTGTAAGTTATATCTTATAGGCAAAACCATGAAATACTCCAAATTTAGGTTCCTGTTGAAGTTGTTATTAACAGCCTGCCCTGAATCATTTCAGCTACTTTTTAAAGTAAATGTCAAATGTTACATGTATGAGAGTTCTTTTTAAAAATTACATTCACAAATTAGACAGTAGTTATTTAGATTACAAAAGGATTCCTCCTTATAAAGTAGTATATGACAGTTCATTTTCATGAACAGTTGTTTGAAGAGAATTTAATTTTTAGAAATCCTTCAACTTTTTCCAAGATCACATCTGTTGCTCCAATGAGAAAACTGGAGTGCTGATTTCTTCTTATGGATTGGCAAAAAAAGACATGGTTTTAAACTAATATAATATACATTGATCAAGTTTTGTGTCATTTCTCTCTTTTGCTAAAGAAATATAAATGTTGCCCGCATAATATTTTAAGTATGACTGTCTGGGCAGTTACAACACGTAGAATATTTTGGTTTGAAAAGGGAAATTTGAGAGGCTGGTGAGAAGACTCGGTTGATGAGATATTTGTAAAAGGACTTGAAGTCTGTTCTCCAAACCCTTGTGAAACAGCATGTGTGTGATGGTTAATAGATGCTTATAATCCCAGCTCTGGGCAGGCAGAGACAGATCCCTGGGGCTCACTCAGCAGTCGGTCTTGCCAACTTGGCCGGTTTAGGCCAGTAAGAGACCCTGTCTGAGTGTTGACGCAAAAGATAGTGCCTAAGAAATAAAATGACATGACGGTTGTCCTCTGGCCTGAATATGCGCACCCATGTGCACACATGCCCGAACAAGAAAGTAAATTTGTTAGCACTACTGTGAAAAGTTTCTCATCAACAAAATAACAACAGCATGAATAGAAACTTCGCTATAGAAATTTGGATGGTCATTTCTTCTGTTTACAGTCAAATTGATATAGATTATTTCCATAGATTAATGGGACTAAAAGGAAGCTAGTTCTAGTTCATTCTCTACCAACAAACTATTGCTAGCATTAGAGTTCCCTTCGAAAATGTTAGAAATCTCTAAAAATGAGGCTTTTATTGCTTCTTTTACTGAATCTGACTAGAGACCTAAAACAGATCCTAAGAAAAGTGAATTGTAGAAAATTACATCTTGATCCCAGTAATATTTATAATTTACGGCATCCCAAACAGCTAATTTCATTTTCATAAGACCGAGGCAGCAGTAGGCCAACATGGAGGTCGTGCGCGCGCGCACACATACACACACACACACACACACACACACACACACACACACACACGCACACACACACAGCACCTCATCTTGCCGTACAGCTGCTCCACCTTACTTCCTGCTATTATTGTCCCACTACGCCTCTTCCAGCAAAAAAGAAACTAGGACAAAGAGGGGAATTGAATGGGATACTGTAGTTTATATTATGGTAGGTTGTGGATTTGTTTAAATATTCTAAAGCTAATGCTTAAAAGTCTAGTGACAGATATGTCCTCCACTCTTTTCGGAGCTGTTTCAGATTCTTAGCATACAAAAAAGGTTTTAAAACATATAATTCCATTGGCTATTCATGGTCATTATCACTACCAGATGCCACTGTATTATAAAGTGAAATCCATTGTGTATTTGCAGTTTCTATTGGAGATTACCAATGTATACAGTTTGGATTTATGACTAGAATTAAGATTCTTTTTAAAGTTAAACCTTTATATCTTTTGACCTCTTTACCTAATTAAGTAGCTGTTTGAATATAAAAATTTTATGCCAGAGTTCTTTAAGCTTTTTCCAATGCTAAAATGAAATTTTAATTTTTATCATTTTTATTGTTGTGTTCTGGTGCTGAGATTTTCCCTCTCCTGTAATGTGAAGACTTAGGACACCCCTTGCTCCCCATAACCTTGAAGGATGTTAACAATTAGTTTTTCTCTGCATTTATTTATATTAGATTTTTCTTTATTATGAATTGTTGAAAGTTGACTTGTTTTTAAAGGAAAAGACAGTTATATTTATTTTAGAAATAAACATGGTTATTGTGACATTTGAGATATATCAAAAGAGTATTTTTTTTTTTTTGTAGTTTTGAGAATTGAACCCAGGACCTTGACTGTGTTAGCAAATATTGTCCATATACAAGACTGAAAGGACGATTAGAAAAACTTACTTTCATTTAAAAAAAGCAGTTAATATGAAAGAGAACAGAGATGTGCTTTTGAGGCAGTAAGATTGACTACACAGTGAGTATAACATTAGATTGCTGTATGAACGCATTAATTTTATTTTCTCAATGCTGTGACAAGAACTATTTCAGCCATGGAAGTAAATATATTTCTGTGCCCACAGCCTAGAAAATGTTAGCTAAAATGTTTTTTTTTTTTTTTTTTAAAGAACAGAGCTGGAGAAAAAATTTAGAAGTCTAAAGTTAAGTCTCTTTTAAAATATTTGTGCTCTTGTTGAATTTAGTTTTATTTATATCAAATAGACCTTAAATTCATAGTCCAGCAAAAGTACAAAATAAGGACAGGTTGATAGTGTCAAGGCACGTTTAAAAATGCGGCTAAAATATATGAAATTGATGGAATTTTTGTATTTGGGCTATTTATTGAAAGAGTGTGTCTGTATTTAAAATCTTCAAAATCTTTATTGGCTGCACAGTAAATAAGCAGAACTAAATTCAAATACCTTCTAAGAATCAAAACAAGTAAACATCGGCTATATTGCTCTGAAGTTACTATTGCTGTATACCAGGTAGAACAAGTAAATAAGAAAGCAAACTCACAAAGCACTTTTGCTTTGGAATTTTGCGTCTAATTGGCCTGAACCAAATGTTTTTAGGCTTTATTGTATTGTTAATCATAATGTATCCATGATTTGAATAGACCGTGTATGGTGTTCCTCGAAGACATATTTTTTTGAGAAACATGGCTCTGGGTAGATGTAACCTTCCTTTTATAGCCTATTATGAACTGTTAGTATGAAAAGGATGGTATACAGAGCAGCAAGAAGTAGTCATACCCTACTTTATAATAGCAAGCTGGACAGCTCAGGATTAAGAGCACTTCCTTATCTTATAGAGCAGTGGTTCTTAACCCTTCCTAAAGCTGCAACCCTTTACTACAATTCCTCATGTTGTGGT
Organism: Alexandromys fortis; assembly: GCF_014885135.2. Lineage (NCBI taxonomy): Eukaryota > Metazoa > Chordata > Mammalia > Rodentia > Cricetidae > Alexandromys > Alexandromys fortis. Next base: position 2,803,760 of record NW_026067943.1, read on the forward strand.
GACCTCCACCCTAAAAATTATTTCATTGCTTCTTCATAATTGTAATTTTGCTACCGTTATGAATCATAATGTAAATATCTGAGTTTTTCAGTGGTCTCAGGCAACCCCTGTGAAAGGTTGTTCAGCAACCCCCAGGAGTCTAGACCCACAGGTTGAGAACCACTATTCTAGAGGATCCATGTTTGGTTCCTAGCACACTCAAGCTTCAGGGGAACTGATAGTCTCTTCTGACCTTCAAGGGAACCTGCATTTATGTGCATATAATTTAACAATAAAATAAATTTAGACAAAATAGCAATGTGCTAACCAAGAGGTGAAAAATAATTTTGGGGGGAATGCCTTAGTTTTTTTCTAAATATGTAATAATAGTAATGCATTACTGTGGCAAATAGTTGTGCAAAAGTTTATTTCCTATGTATGGGTGTTTTGTCTTCATCTGTTTGCACGCACCATGTGCATGCATGATACCTGTAGAAACTAAAGAAGGTGTCAGATTCTCTGGTATTGTGTTTATAAATGGTTGTGAGCCACTATGTGGGTTCTAGGAATTGAACTCTGGTCCTCTGTAAGAACAGCCAGTGCTCTTAACCACTGAGCTCTCTCTCTCCAGCACCCCAGCTGCTTCTGCTGCTGTTGCTTATTATTATTATTATTATTATTATTATTATTATTATTATTATTATTATTATTATTATTATTATTATTGAGACTAATGATGGGAAAGGCAAGTACTCTATAGAACTACATCCTAATCCTGGAAATTTTTTTCTTAAGTTTTTATGAGGAGGGACCATGCTACATCTTAGTCTCCCTAGGACAGTTCCGCTGTCCTAGCATCGTGAGTAGCATGTGGCATCTTTTTCACCCTCCAAAACTGGCCCAGAACAGACCTTCAACTATGGAGAAACTCTTAGTCCCTACCTAGAAAACCATTTTCTCTGCAGAGTTCTGATTCTGTTGTAGAATTTGTCTTTTGGTTTCTTATTCTCCCCTACTAAGTAATTTTTCGAATTTAGCTAGAGATTGGATTAATTTTAAAACTTAATTAGGAAAAGTCTAAATACAACAAAACAAAAAAATGGACTTCCTTTGGTTTTATCAAACTGTTAGTTGAAAATAGCCAGTTTAGGGCTGGGCATGGTGGTCTGGAGAGATGGCTCAGCGGTTAAACAGTAGCTTTTAATTTGAAAATTGGTATTTCTTTTAGGAGTATTTGATTAGTTTTCTAAACTCTGAAATAACCTTACTTAGGATTATGTTGATATGTTATAAATGGCATCTGATTTTCATTATTCTTTTGATTAAATGAATTTAACTAGTTGTTAACAAAGGAGTAATTGGTACATGGCTGAAATTTGAAGCTTCTAACTTGTTTATAGTGCTGTAGTCAAACCCAGGGCCTTGCTTGTCCTTCCTCCTTTGAGTTAAAAGTCTCTGTAGCCCAGGCTGACCTTGAGCTTGTGAATCTGACTGCCTCTAAGTGTAGCTACTCATGTTCCTCCAGACAGTAGGCAGGTCTCTTGTTTTATAAATATGCCAGTGCTTGCTTACTTCAGAAATGTAATCACTGGATGGCTTAGCAGGTAATTAATTCTTGCTGTGCAAACCTAACTAGAGTTTAATCCATGGGACTCAATTAAAGTTGGAGGAAGAGAAGAACCATATCCCAAAAGATGTCCTCTGACCTCCACACCTATACTGTTATGTTTGCACCCTCACACAATAATAAATATTTTTTAAAAATTTAATAGAAAATGATGCTTTAAGGACAGCTGAACCTTAGGAATTAGAGTCTTCAAAGTAGTTATAGAGTACCATTTATGCTGGCCAGTTGTCAGGTTCATTCTTTACCCTGTTGGGATTGTCTGTCAGTGAAGCTTAAGTGCTTGGAGGCGCGCGCGCGCACACACACACACACACACACACACACATTAAAAAAAATAGCCCTTGAGATAAGCTCTCTCAGTAAGTCCCCTGGGATGACTTTGAACTAACAGTGTAACTCAGGTAATAAGGGCTCCTACTTCAACCTCCTAAGTAGCTGGGCTTACAGGTTTCAGGTGCTTGTATTCTTTAATCATAGAAATTGAATGTTTGCTTTTTAAAAGTACTTTTAGATTAAAAAAATATACATGACAGGTTATTTAATAAATTCAGTCTTTTTTTTGAGGTCAAAGTTGAAGAAAACTAAAATTTGTATTAAATGACAGTATTTTAGAGGGAGTTGTAAGAAAGGACAAAATGGCAAACTAAAGTCTTCCTTCAAACAAAAATAACTAGATTATATTACCTCTATATACCTCATAAAATTTTAAATTTGAAATAAAAATATTCATAGAGTTGACCATGGTGGGACTTGGTCAATTAGACTACAGCAGTAATTAACAGAACCAGTAGATATATCTATAATCTGAATATTTGTTGGTGTAGGGTAAGACAGGAAGGCTGTTTAGAGTTGGGCTACAGAATAGGGTCCTGTCTCAAGATAAAAACAAGCAAAACCCCAAACGCAACCAGATGTTTTGGTTTCTCCCTTTTGTTTACTTTATGTATTCTGAGCTGGTTCATCTCCTGACCATCATATTTCCAGTCAGCAACAAAATAGAGTGACTCAATAAAAGAATATTGTGGTCTATATAGATATGTCATATCTTTCTGACTTTGTTTTTGAGACAGGATTTCTCTTTATGTAGTTCTAGCTGCCTTGGAACTTGCTCTGTAGACTAAGCTGAGATATGTCACGATATTTTAAACTTTTAAATAAAGACATCTACAATGTTTAGAAAGCTTGACCAATAGATTGGGGAAGCAGATTTGTTGATTGTTAATAGTATGTTCAATATACACGATCTTACTTTATGAGTTGGTTGAAGTTTTGATAATGTATTTCATTGCCAAATGTTCAGTACTTAACCAAGAAAATTGATCTGATAAATTTAAATATGCCTGCTTATTATTCAAGCATTAGCATAATTAGTTTTTTGTTTATTTTTTTGTTTTTCGAGACAGGGTTTCTCCCTGGCTTTGGAGCCTGTCCTGGAACTAGCTCTGTAGACCAGGCTGGTCTCGAACTCACAGAGATCCACCTGCCTCTGCCTCCCGAGTGCTGGGATTAAAGGCGTGCGCCACCATCGCCCGGCCATTAGCATCATTAGTGACATGGAACAAAACTCTATCAGTTCCTTTGCCTCCACTTGAAACAGTTGACTTAGAAGAAGGAATTCAATTCCTTGTTTGTTTTCATCCAAGCCCCTATTCCTGTTCCTTGCTAGTATTGGAAAGCTTCATACCAAAATTTGGGTCCTTTAATGTGCTTAATTCTCAGAGCCGTGCACTGAGGTAGATTGCAAACAGATTTAATTAGAATGACCACACAGCTAAATAATACAGTATTTCAAATCTGTTGATTCTAAGATCTTTTCTTTTTGGTTTTTTGAGACAGGGTTTCTCTGTGTAGCTTTGGAGCTTGTTCTGGCTCTTGCTCGTCCGTCCCTCCCTCCCTCCCTCCCTCCCTCCCTCTCTCTCTCTCTCTCTCTCTCTCTCTCTCTCTCTCTCTCTCTCTCTCTCTCTCTCACACACACACACACACACACCCCACTTCAGTCTGCCACACAGGTCCTTTTATATGTACTTCCATTTAATGAAACAAAATATTGAAACAATGTGTGCACATGAAGGCTGCCATTAATTGAATTAATCATTTGTACTGCCTGATCAAAGACACAAATGAAACAAGATTTGCATTTGGCTTGGTTTGAATTGCAAAGGGCTTTTGCATCATAGAATGTGGATAGAGAGGAAATGATTGGGATTTTATTGAATATTATCCCTTATATTTGTGATTGCAAATTCTTATTTCCTTGGTAATGGGAGACAAAGGCCTCTTCCAAATATCTATACATTACCAGTCACTTTTGAGCCTCCTTTAATCCAGGCTAGTTCAGAAAAGGACATATAGATCAAAAGCTTATGAGTTTCTGGACACTTTAGATCATATTTTGGGTCTTCACACTTCTGATGAAAAGTTTTATGGTCTTTATCAGATTCTTATGGATATCAGTAAGCACTCCTTAAAATAGTTAAGAACTGCAGGTGCCCTACTAGAATTTGGTTTCTAAGACAGCAGTGTATACCAAACTTAACAAGTTTTTTGGCCTGAAAGGGGACAGGCAATAAAACTACTGTGAAGCCTGCCTATGAAGCAGTTATTGTCTGAGCAAAGAAGCGATTTGTGAATTCAGTTTTTGGTTTTGAGAATTAAAATAACTTTGCTACTAGACATTGGAAGCTGCTTGGTTTTATTTGTGTTAAGACTATTTACCCTTGGTAAGCTTTTAAAAGAATATTTTTTGGAAAGAATTAGTAACATATCTGGACATGATAAAAGACTTTCTAAATTTGAGTTTCAGGAGAATAAGGAATGGTGGCGGCCCCTAAAAACTTTTATCTTTGCCCTTTTTGTTTTGTAAGTGTATTTAGAATACAGTAGATTGAAAGCCAAGTAAGGACCAATATTGTCTCCTTTGAGCAGTTCACTAAAGTAGGGTCAACAGGAATTTGTGAGTGTATGTACTCAAGTAATAGCTAAAAATGTATTATGTTTGGAAGCTGGTAGAAAACAAATTAGTTAACATTCAGGAAATAGTGAAAGTTGTTTGAATATTGAACTAAAGCAAATGGAGAACCAGTGTCTTTGTTTCTTCTAAGAGCTGGATTTTATAATGTGAAAAGCAATCTGGAACATTAGAAATTCTAAATTTATAGAAGAGTCATGTTAATTTTGTCACTCTTAGTGGCGAGTAGGAATTAACCTGGGTATAAATTGCTATTGGTATATAAGGACAGAAAATAAAGGATCCGATGCGAAAGTATGCTAGTTTTTCATAGTGTAGTTTTGGAGTATTTTTCTAATCAGTAGAAATAGTTTTTGTATTTTGAGACAGAATCTATATATCCTTCCCTGCCCTGGAATTCTGTGTAGACATAGCAGCCTTTAACTCACAAGCCTGTCTCTGCCCTCTTGAGTTTTGAGAGCAAAAACATGTATCACCACACTGGCCAATTTTTGTCCTTTCAAGGATCTTTTTCCACCTCTCTCAGAAAACTGGAGTCTGCTTTTTAGTTACTAATGTTGGTTTATAAGAGATCTGTTGGAATGGGGAACGTGTATTTTTTTGTTGTTTTGTGTGAATGTGTTCATGTGCTCTGTGAGTGTTAGTTGGACTCCCCCATGTGGAGGTCAGAAGATAGCTTGCTGGGGTTGGTTCTCTTCTTCTACTATGTGAGTTCAGAGGTTTGAATTCAGATCATCATACTTGTCAGCAAGTGTCTTTACTAACTGACCCTGGGACATGGAATTCTCTCTCTCTCTCTCTCTCTCTCTCTCTCTCTCTCTCTCTCTCTCTCTCTCTCCCCCTTCCTCCCTCCCTCTACCCCTTCTGTCTGTCGCTCTTTGTTTTTTTGTTTTGTTTTTTGAGACAGGGTTTCTCATAGTTTTGGAGAGAATAATTTTTAGCTTTTGTTATGTTGGTGTTACACTTGGGAGGAGGTGATGATGGGAGGATGACCAAGAGTTCAAGGTCATCTTTAGCCACGTATCACATTCAAATTCAGCAACATAAAATCAAGTCTGAGTTTTTAAATTGGTTACAAAGTAGTGGCAAAACATTCATTTGAAAATATTTTGTTCATCGGGGCAGTGGTGGCTCATGCCTTTAATTCCAGTATTCAGGAGGCAGAGGCAGGCAGAGTTCAAGACCAGCCTGGTCTGCAAGGTTTTCAAGTATTGAGACATTTTGTTCCAAATACAGTGAAATGCCTACTGAAACTAGATCAAAAATGAATATTCATATCGAAGCTTCGGAATCATTTTTTATATTAAGGTCTGCAAAAATATTTGTAGACTTTAAATATATTTGATGCTTTGGATGATAGGAATTGTCAAAGGTCCTGGGTCTCAGACCAAACCACTAGCTAGCTAATCGCACTTATTCTCATTGTCTTTTAGGGAAATAAATATGCTTTTAATCCCAAAGACTACATTTTTGTTAATAATTTACGGTGTGGCTAATATAAGGTAGTTTTTGCTACCGCAAAAAATACCCCAATGTTTATTCATATTTTTTCAGGTAGCTATTATCTTCCATTACTGTTATTTTTTTAAACTACAAAGTATCTAAGGATAGTTTCATTGTCATCAGTACAGTTAAGATTTATTTGCTTATTGGGTAATAGTATAGCTTTCGACCTGTTTTCTGGTAACTAGACTTCCAAGTTACATAGACTTTGCATTTAAAACGGAAATTGTCCAAATTACTACATTTTTATTTTGTGACACGCAGTCATTGTTACCGAGTTGTTTTTCTACTGGGGAGTTCTCTTAGGGTTTTTATTGCTGTGAAAAGACACCATAACCATTGCAACTCTTGTAAGGAAAGAGTTTTAGAGGTTCTATCCATTACCATCATAAGAGCATGATGACGTGGTGCTGCAGAAGCTGAAAGTCTTAAATCTTGCAGGCAACAGGAAGTCAACCAATAGTCACATCAAGGGAAATTTGAGCAAAGGAGTCCTAAAAGCCTGCCCCCACAGTGACACACTTCTCCAACGAGGCTACCTCCTAATAGTGCCACTCCCTTCGGCGGCCATTTTCTTTCACAGGACTAAATGAATTTCTTTGCCTGAAGTCTGTCACCATTCAAAACTCCCTTAGTACTCAGAAGCCACTCACTTAAAAACAAGAACAGCTGGTCACCATGATGTGATGTGATTAGTTATCTTTCTAGAAACAGTTTATAGAACACCACATGACCTTTTATCTCTTTCCTTGATTTGGGCAAGTGTATCCTGTTTTATGTGATGACGTTTCCAGTGGTTTAAGAGAATTTATCCACTGAAACATTAAATAACCACTTGTGTAATTCACACCTGAACATTACTCAACATTCTAGAAGTTGGCTTACATAAACTTATTCATTTGAACCTTGTAGAAGAGTGATCTTGATTCCCTCCACAACTTTGTTAGGATAAGTAGGCCCCTCTCATATATCAGCACTAGTTATATTAAGTGTAAGGTACATCTGTACTCAGATGTGATGTGCACAACTGTTACTTTTGAAGCTTGCTCTAAAATAATCCTAGGATTAAATAACATTTAACTGTGTTACCATGTTAATCAACCCCAGTGTCTATAGGAATATAAAATGACTTTAATTTCTGGAGGATGGTTCATTAAGACTATGAAAAATGTTCATATCATCTTAGTAGTTCCATTAGAACAGTTTGTCCTAAGGACTTGTGTGCATATGTGTGAAGAAAGTTCTGAGTAAGAACATGGATGAATGTTCAGTTCAGCATGGCAGAATACCAAAAATGAGCAATAGTGAGAGCATCTACCTTCAGAGGATTCATTTGAATTATAATGACTCAATAGAAATGTGCTTTGGTATCATTGAAAAAGTACATATTTACACAAAGATATGTCTCGTTAATTGTAAAAACCATCTTATAGAACCAGTCAGGCTACTGATTTTCTATTTTAAGAGGGCCTGTTTTTCTCTTTTTAAGAGGTTCTGGCTTTTGTTGTTGTTGTTTTGATTTTTTTGAGACAGGGTTTCTCCGTAGAGAAACCCTGTCCTGGAACTAGCTCTTCTAGACCAGGCTGGCCTCTGTCTCCCGAGTGCTGGGAATTAAAGGCATGCGCCACCACTGCCCGGCTGAGGTTCTGGGTTTTTTTTATGCTCTTCTAATGTTGGGTTTCTTTGAGATAGAGTATCACTATGTGACTCTAGCCAGCCTGAAACTTGCTGTGTAGACTAACTTTAAACTCAAAGCAATTCACCTGCCTTTGCCTCATGTTCTGGGATTATAGCCATGTGCTATCACACTCAGATTATGTTTGTATATTTTTCCAAACATCTTTATGACAAGTTAATTGTAAGAATCTTTACTGATAGAATCAGCCAACTTAAGTGAAGAAGTCTCTTGTACACATCAGAATATTAGATTTCTTTAGTGTTACATTCTTAGCTCCTTTGTCAGGAATCATAGAACATGCATGGTAAAGCTCATTCTCTATTTTAAGAACTCTTCCTGCCATATTTACCTTTATTCTTATGAAAAAAATTTTGTGTTTTCTCTAAGCATCATAAACTACTTACACAAGAAACTCTCCTTGGTAAACAATGTAGTGGATTTGACTTTTAAGCAGTGGGAAGGGTTGCTTTGCCTCCCGAATTTTACTTAGTTATAGACAGAAACATACAAGTTTTTGGGTTTAGTTGGTATTATTTTTATATATATATATATATATATTTGTGAGATGCAATACTTGTTACATAGGTAAGCCTAAAGAGTAAAGAAGCATCTTCAGGGACTAGGTGAAGTGATGCCGCAACACCATAAATCCAGTATTTGGGAGGCAGAAAGGCAAGATCTCTGAGTTTGAGGAGTTCCAGGACAGCCAGAGCTACAAAGTGAGACCCTGTCTGAAAAAAAAAGAAAGGAAGGACCATCTTTAGGGCTGAAGATGTGGTTCAGCTGGTAAAAGTGCTTGCCTACCATGGACAAAACCCTAAATTTGATCCCAAGCACCACATAAAACTCTGGTGTCTTGGCAAATTCCTATAATCCTAGCATCCAGGAGGTAGAGGCAAGAGTTTGAGATCAGCCTACAGAGTACCTAAGACTATGTAGGAAGTTCCATCTTCAAATAACTTTTATGTTCATAGTAGTTATTTTTTGTTGTTGAAATTAATGATGAATAAAGGGAAAAGTGGAAAATATACATAATACAAAACCCAAAGGAACTATACATAAGTTCATCCCAAAGACCTGGAAGTTTTATTCTGGGCTTGTTTAATGTAGTATTCATTAATAAACACATTTTTATTTAGATGCTGCTATCCAAAGTAGTTAGAGATTATTTGCTTTAATAAATAAAGGTTTCACATTAAAATCTCAATTTTCTTTTGAACTCTACCGCTATGTGACTTTCTTGTTAGCAAAATATAGTGGTACTTTGTTTGTAATTAACAAATAAAGCTTGCTTAATGATTAGAGTGCAGTGCTAAGCCACTAGCTAGCCATAGAGGCCAGGCAGTGGTGGCACACACCTTTAATCCCAGCACTCGGGAGACAGATGGATTTCTGTGAGTTCAAGGCTGGGCAGAAAGGCATTTAAGGCCGGAGGAGACAAGAACTCAGATGTAGTCTGAGGATTCAGTCTAGGTAAAAGATCTCTCTACTGGTTCACTGCACTGCTTCTTTGATCTCTCAGCTTCCCCCACTCCCATATCTGACTCCAGGTTTTTATTATTAATATCAACTAGAATATTTGCTACAGTAAAATTCTCCTCTTTCGTTGTTAATCGTCTAACCCAGGGCTTGTTGAATTCTAGGGAATCACTCTATCACTCAGGTACACCCCCAGTCCCATAAGTTAATCTTTTTGTAATTCTGTTTTTGTCTATAAAATAATCAGGGCTGGAAGATGTCTCAGTGGTTAAAAGTACTTGCCTTATAAACATGAGGCAGGGTTTGAGTGGGTTCCTTATAACCCATGCAAGATCTCAGCCATAGAGAGTCAGAGACAGGAAAATCCCTAGAAGTATGCAGGCCAGCTACCATTATATCCATAGCAGTGAACAGGAGACCCTCTCTTAAGCAAGGATGATAACTTCAGATATCAGTCATCCTCTGACCTGCAAACGCATAATTACACATATGAATATGTACTCACGCAAAAAAAATTATAAAATTTAAGTCCTAAAATTGTATTTTTGTAAAGTAGAAGAATTTGTATAAATCATTGCATTATCGAGTTAGTAATGCACTCTAATATGTGTAAATAACTCCATCTCTAGAAAAGATAAACTTGTCTATATTTCAGGGCTTGACAATCAGAATGGTCTGAATTTGTTAAGAAGAAAGCAAGTATATATGAGTGAGATTCTCCTGTACATTGCTGGTATGAAAGAGTTCTTAAGTATCATCTGGTTGTAAGAACACGGTAGGACAGAACCTCAGAAGTCTTGTTTTTTTGATTGGTTGACTGGTCGGTTGGTTGGTTTGGTTTGGTTTTTGAGATGGGAGTCTCACTAATGCAGCCTTTGACTGACTTGGAACTGCACTATGTAGACCAGACTGGTCTTGAACTCATGAGAGCTCTTTGCCTGCTTTTACATACTGACTGCTTAAAGGCATGTACCTCACCCTGCCAAGTCTTGAGTATAGAATTCAATCTAAATTCCTTGAGGATAAGGTCCCCATTTGATTATTAGAATCCTTGCATTTTCTTCTCCCACTTTTCTTTTCTCTGAGAAAATTTTATTGACCTTTTGAATAAAATTTATTTGCCAGGCAGGACGATCCAATCATACGTCTTCTGGAACCAGCACATGGTTTCCTATCTGCTGATTCTTTTTAGCCCCGATGCTGTCAGTTCTGTGATTCTGAAACCTGACATACTCAGTACCATTTAGACGTCCAGGCCATAGATCCCAATGTTCAAGTCATATTTGATGCCCAGGTCAATGTGCTCTTGAATCCCAGTATTGTTTCATCATCTGAGTGGTTGTCTTTCCTTAACTCATACTCGTACACCTTCAGTGTTGAAATAGGAGCAGCGAGGCTGCGTCCCCGGCACCCGGCCACCCGCATGGCTAGGTTATGCCCGGAAATAATTACACGGAAGCTGTATTTTTTTAAACACTGCCTGGCCGGGCTAGTTCCAGCCTCTTATTGGCTAGCTCTTACATATTGTTCTAACCCATTTCTAATATTCTGTGTAGCCCACGAGCTGGCTTACCAGGGAGGATCTTAACCTGCGTCTGTCTGGAGTGGGAGAATCATGGCGACTCCTGACTCAGCTTCTTTCTCCCAGCATTCTCTTCTGTTTACTCCACCCACCTATGTTCTGACCAATAAAATGGGCCAAGGCAGTTTCTTTATTATAATTAACCAATGTCCTTCCTCCATCACTTCAGACCTTTTTCCAGGATTTCTTTTTGTTGACTCGATGGAACTATGAAGTGAACAGCAAATCCTTTCTTATGCCCAGGTCCTGATGGTGTATCTAGCTTTGGAGAGTCTAGGTGTCTGGTCTGTGAGCTGCTCCATCACTGTGTCTGCTAGGGTCAGTCTCTCACTACTCTCCCCAACACAGATATTGAGCTTATGGATGTGAAGTTTCTGCATGGGTTCCTCTTCTCACCTTGATCTTGAGCCGTGATAGAGAGCAAGAAGAGAATATTCTTGACTGTTAGGACAGAAAGTTCTTAAAGAGTCTTACTAATTTAAGACGATACTACTTACTCTGTTGTCATAGTGTATGGTCTTACCCTACTTCTTTCCCTTCCTCTTCTACTGCTCTATACTGCTCAGCCTCTGTCATAGATAGCCATTATAAGTAGGAATGTCTTTTTATTTGGTTTTAAATTACTTTTGTAGTGAGCAAAGCTTTACAGCCATTAACTTATACCAGCTCCAGAATCCCCTGGAGAGAATGTAAATTTAGTTAAAGAGATGAAGGGGTAAACTGAGTAGTGTTATAGGTAAAGAATTATGAGAAAAGCACATTTTATCTTGCTTGAATTACTAAGTCATCTATCTCAGTCTCTTATTTTTTATGCCATCCTGTTTCTTTTTCCCCCAACTCCTGAATCTTTTGCCTATATTCACTATCTTCAGAGTTAAACACAACTTAATACTGTCTAAGTTAGATGAAATTCTCACCAGATCTCTGAATATTCTTAGAAGTTTACATAATGCTTATCCCTTCTCTCCCTTTTGCTGTTTAGTTTGTTGGGTAGGTTTTGTTTTGAGACGAGGTTGACCTGGAAATCTCCTTCCTAGGACTGAGATTAAAGATTTTTTTTACAACCCTGCCCAGCCTGTACTTTTTGGTTTGTGTTCGTTTGTGTTTTTGTGTTTTATTGTGGGATTGTTTACTTCGTTGTCAGGTTTTCCACTTTTTTTGCATAGCAGGATTGAAATACATACAATTTGGGAAAAGTGAAAGCTATTTTTAGCCACATTCAGGTTACTAGTGATAATTCTCTTTCTTCATAGATTCTTACCTAACTCTGTATGTAGAGCTGCGTAAACATCCTGCTGCAAATTCTTGGCCATGTGCTTCTTAGAGTCAGCAGGACAGTTTTCATTTTGTTGGACTGACTTGAGACATTATATAAATTGCCAAGCCAGTTGGGAGTATGCCAGGATTCACAGAAATTCGAAGCAGGAAGAAAGAAAATGAGTATTTTATTTTGAGACCTTGTAGAATTCATCCTGTGTAATACAATGTTTCTGAAGTCATCTAACTAAATTGTGGGCTACATCACAAATTTTCTGACTCCTTATGTAATCCTTTTTCATAGCATCTTTTTCTCCCAAGGTAAAAAGTAGTATTTATGGTATTCCTAGTTTTTTTTTTTCCCCTCGTAATACTTGGGATTTGGCTACAAATGGATAAACATATAATTCAGATGGTTTATGAATTCTGCAGAAAGTTGATTGTATAGGTAAAACCTACATTTTGAACTGTTCTGTGATTTTTTTAAAGTATAAGATTAAACACAAAAATAAAAATTACTGAGGATAAAAAGTTATCATTTAAAAATCCTAATATAAGTCAGGTAGTGGTGGCACATGCCTTTAATCCCACACTCACAAGCAGCGAGTCAGGTGCATCTCTTAAGTTTGAGGCTACACAGAGAAACCCTGTCTCAAACCCCACCCCCAATATAATTTCCCCATTCCTTTTTTAAATTTTGTAGTTATAAGAAAAGCTGATTTAAGAAAAAATTCAGCTTACATGTACAGCATTTTAGATACCCAGATTGAAAGGTTAAATTTTAAAATTACCAACTATTTTTTTAACCCTTGTTGCAGCTTTTCTGGAGTTAATTTTTTTTTAATGGGGTCTTATAATATCCCAGGTTGACCCAAAATTTCTCTATTACTCCAAAATAACCTTGAACTTCTGATGTACCTCCTAAGTGCTGCAGCTGAAGCCTTGTAACAACACATCAAGTTTGTGCTAGTCTCAGGATAGAACCCAGGGCTTTGTGGTGCCAGACAAGTACCCTACCAAATTACATAGCCAGTTCCTTTTGTAAAATTGTTCTCTTATTGACTGAGTTAAATTTGTTCATTAGCCTACTGAAGATTTTTCAGAGCTGTGCTATATATGTTAATTTTAATTATGTAATCATGTAAATATGGGGATGAACATAATGATTTCAGGTTATGGTTTTTAAAGGAAATTTGGTTTGTGGCTTCTAGTTAGCCAGAGTTCACTAACATAAGGTCTTTAACAAGATAAGAAACAATGTTATATATGAAAAACCTGAGACTGAAACTGAAAATAAATTGGATGAAATTCTAGGGAAGTTTTTTAAAATTGAGTGTATATTTAAGTTGGAGTCTCAGTTAATAGATTATACTCATTGACTAGTAAGATCTGAAGTCATACTATAATGCTGCCCCTTAGGAAAGTGAGTGTTGTGAATAAAATAGTAAATACATTAACTTTCTTTTATGTTGGCCTAAACAAGAGTAGATTTTCTCTACTAGATGACATTATTTGATGTACTGAGTTCCATATAATTCCAGAAATACAAAATATACTCCTGGCTCTAGGTTAAATTAAATGTTTATTTTTACTTTTGTATTTCATAATTGGGTACTAGATTTCATAACAATTTTCACTTTATGAGGTCATTATGTTCCAGGTTTTTCTTAGGAGACTGAGGAAGATAACAGTAATAAACATACTGTTGTTAATAAGTTAAAAGAATTTTGTTTATCAAAGTAAAAATGTGTTTTTCATTTTAAATTTAATTATGAATAGTAGACGCTGTAAATCCAAATGAATTAAAAGAAAGTGGGAGAAGACAAAGGAACATTCTAAGAAAAGGGCTTGGGGTGTGTGGGGCGGGATATTCCCTTTATTTTATCAGAGTCTGAAATTGAAGAAATTTGACATTCTGGTGGCTCATGGAGAGCTGATCAGAGATTGCTTCTTGGCTGAGTTGCTGTCTGCAAAGGCTGCTAACAATCATTTGTCTGGCAGCAGATCTTGTTCATCAGGATTGCATCATCTCTGGGAGAGTGGCCAAGGTCCACAGCCTCAGTACAAAGACTGTCTGAAGCCTGCTCTCTTTCTGAAGCGGCACTCCTCTTCCTGCCAGTCCTCTTCACAGGAAGGCTAAAGCAGACTTGTTCTGCAGTTCTTTCATTGGATTGGCTATTTATTGGTCTCTTGTCTCCCAGCTGCTTCCGCTTCACCTGTCTGATGTATTTCTTAGGAAATTTCTTAAAACTCTAGAAACTACATATAAATAGTGACTCTCAAAAGATTATTCAGTATTGGAAGACAAGCCAGGTTTGTTTGTGGATCCAGTATTCTGTAGATATGTTGGGTTAATTGGGAGAGTGAAACTACATTTTTACTTGGCCTCTGTCCTTTGTCTTATTTGCTGAAGTCTTGGCCTACTTTATACCTTTTACTGTCATCTCCTTACCTTTCACTTTTTAATTTTGAGTATGCTTTTAAAAATATTTTTATGGGGAATAGTTTTCAGTTTTTTAAAAATTCGAAATCCACAATATAAATGTAAAGTGCATGCCCTCTGATTGGTGACTCGTGAACAGCTCTCTTTACGTATTTATGACCTATTAATATTATAGGTATGGAGAGCTCATTCTGGCCAATACTATTGACTATGTAGAGAAAATACTGAAATTTAAGAACTACTGATCACCTACCTCTTCCCTTTCTTCCTCCTCTTTTCCCTAAATCTTCCAGGTTACTTGGTTTCCTTTCTTTTTGAGAATGTAGAAAATTGATGGAGTTGACCACAGGTAGAATTGAGAATTGATTCCCCCACGCACCCTGCTCTCATTGTCTGGAACGGAATGAGAAGAAAGGAGTCACAATTTAGGTTTTATTTATTTATTTATTTTTGCTAAGCCCTTGTCTAGAGTAAATTTGATGAAAAGTGGTCTGTCAGGTGTGGTGGCATATGCTTGTAATAGCACTTGGGAGGTTGAGCCAGCAGGATACCTATTCAAGGCTAATTTGGGCTACAGAGACTTTCAAAAAAAGGAAGTTACTTAGTTTGAGGTTGGTAGGTGAAAAACTCCCAAGGAAAGAGAAAAAAAACCTTTGAGAATCCCTTGGGAAACAGGAGAGTTTTGAAGAGAAGAGAAAGGCAGCCTGATACAGTATCTCATCATCAAGGCCGGTTCCTTCCTGTCTGTAGTTTATTTCGTACACAGTGGTGCATGCTAGGTAAAGGGTTAGGCTTGGTGCTGAATGGAAAGAAAAGTGATTAACAAGGCAGTACAGCAAACAAAAATAAAGTTGTCATTCATCTATAGGATTCCATTTTGTACTTAGTGAGCCCATCAGTTTTTCTAAGTATACTAATTTGTGTCTCAGCCTTTTCTAGGTCTTAAGAGCTATTGTCAGATAATGGGGGTGGGGGACATCAAAGGTTACTCCCCAAATCCTTTTTCATTTGTTGTATTTTAAATTTTAGTAAATGCTGAACTTGATTACCATGATGAGTTCTCTTAGTAAATGTTGTCTTCATCCCTCTTGATTGTGTCAGACAGCATTTGGCCATTAGAACTACAGCAGTGGGTAAAAATGTATTTTGTAAAAATCCCTGCCCATGGTTTATGTTTTGGTGGAAAGAATTTGAGTAATGGAGTAAATGATATCTTGAAATTATTTTGTCTAGAGAGTTTTTATACTCTTTCCAGGGCACATCTCCAAACATGAGGTTAAATGAATAGTTGCTCTAAGCATAAGTTTAATAAACCAGAGTAAGTATCTGATTTCTTACACAAGATAAGTGTTATAGGGGCTGGAGAGATGACTCAGCCACTAAGAGCACTGCTTGCTCTCCCAAAGGTCCTAAGTTCAATTCCCAGCAACCATGGGGTGGCTCACAACCATCTGGTGCCCTCTTCTGGCTTGAAGGCATGCGTGCAAGCAGACCACTGTATACCTAATAAATAAATAATTTTTTTTAATAAAAAAGATTGTATATAGATGATCTAGTAAAAGTTCTTCAATTAACATTTAGGTTGTTGCATTTAACACCATTTTTCAGGGAAGTGACTATTTATAATAAAGACAATTTTTGTATTAGAATTTGAATTAAGAAACCTCTTCGTGTGGGGTTTGAGGAGATGGCCCAGCAGTTAAGCACTTTGGCTGCTCTTTCAGAAGTCCTGAGTTCAAATCTCAGCACCCAGCAACTGTTCATAACTGTAGTCCTATGGGATCTGATGCCTTCTTTTGGTGTGCAGGTGTACGTACAGATGAAACAGCCATAAACATAAATAAATAGATTTAAAAACAAAACTTCATTGTTGTGGAAACATGATTTAGAACAATATGGTCAAGCTGGCCTATTACAATTGCCTTCACCAGAACAGTAAACAGTAGTATAGTAGTATAGTTATATAAAGCTAGACAAGAGGGAAAAGAATTTATGACAAGAAATGTTTCTTACAGATGTGTATCAGCTGTCCAGATAGTTGGTACAAGATCTCACCACTACCTTTGAAACAAGGTCTCACTAGGTAGTCCAGGCTGGCCCCTCTTGATCCTTCTGCCTATTGAATGCTAGGATTACAGGTGTGTCACCACACTCAGCAATTATATTAGGATTTCATTAGGTGATATAGAATTATTTATTCTCTTTTTTTTCTTTTTGGTTTTTTGAGACAGGATTTCTTTGTATAGCCCTGGCTGTCCTGGAACTCGCTTTGTAGGCCAGGCTGGCCTTGAACTCACAGAGATCTGTTTGTCTCTGCTTCCTAAGAGCTAGAATTAAAGATGTGCGCCACCATGCCTGGCCAAATTTATTCAATCTTGAAAAGAGGCACTACCTGAAGTAACTTTGCCATTTTTGCCTTGTAGTATATCTTTTTTCAAGTTAAACTGTCAGAGGGGAAATAATTAGCTATCAACCTAGGTATGTATGTGTGTCTGCAGATGTGTGGTTGGATGGATATTTATTTTTATGAATGTATGCTGGTGGTGACTAACAAAGGATCAAGTAATTTTTTTTTTTAAAGGCCTTTTCAGATTTGGATTCCTTTGACTAGTCAGGTTATGATCATTCTGGTTATCTGATCAAGCCACTTCTAGGCTTAATGCAACTTGTCTAACAGTACTAAAAGTAGAGGGAGTATCCTTCAGTATGCCCTTTGAGCTTATTTGTAGGTTGTCTCTTTGTTTTGTCATTTGAAGATTTTGTCATTTTCCCAATGGCTTTGGTGTTTGAGAATACTTGTTTGACTACTGGGGGAGGGGGAGCATTAATTTATTTATTTGCAAGTTAGTCCAAAGACAGCAAGTGGAGTAGTCACATCTATCATGAATTATGATAAGTTGATAAGAAAGTTGACTTGGTTTGTATTTCAATTTCAGTCTAACAGTGTCACCCAGAGTTGGAAGAGAAGGAGTATTTTGCCATGCCCTATTTGAGACGGCCAGGTCCTACAGAAAAATACTGTAGTTTATAGCTGTGGTAGCTTTATGAACTAACAGTGCAAAAGTAATAACCTTTAGCCAATCTTAAATCTGGGACTGATTCACTCAGAATTAGTTCTCTTAGCCACATTAATGTGTGTCATTTATAAAAATGAAATTCACACGTCTCAAATGAGTAACTGTTTTAAAATCTTCATTAATTCCTGAATCAATTCAATTAGTATCTTATACTTTTCATTTTATTTAGCTATTTTTAATAGTATTAATAATTATTTGACTTCTTTCTTTTTTGGTTTTTGAGACAGGGTCTCTGTAGCCCTGACTGTTGTAGAACTCATTCTGTAGACCAGGCTGGCTTCCCAAGTGCTGGGATTAAGGGTATGTGCCACCCCTGCCTGCCTGATAATTATTTGACTTCTTCCTGTCTTAGCATAAGACCCTTTTTAACCTAGGTCTTTGACAGTATTGACTTCTGTCATTAAAATGCATCTTGTTTCATGCTTTAGTGGCTCTTTTTATACTACTATGATACTGCTCATGTGAATCATACAGATTCTATTTTTATCTCCAAATTTCTTAAATTGTTTGTTTTTTCCTATTTACTATTTAATGATTTTTTTCTTCTTAAATAATACCAATTTATGGCTACCAAATCAGAGTATGTTCGTTGCCTTTTTTAATGCAAAAATATCTCTTGTCTTTGTCATGAAATGTTTAGAGTTTTTATTACGTTTCAGACAGAGAAAAAGTACACTTTTAAGTCATAGTAAAATTGAACAGGAAGTACAGATTTCTGTATATTCTCTGCTCCCACACGTTTAGCTTTCCCCTGTGGTTTGTTTTTATTCATATCTATCGGTGTATATTGCTGCACAAAGACTTTTTTTTGGATAATTACATCTTGCTCCAAGTCTAGTTAAGACTATTTAAGTCAGAGAGGGACCAGAGAGATGGCTCAGCAATTAAAAACATTGGTTGTTCCTTTAGAGTACCCTGGGCTCAATACCTAGCACCCACATAGCAACTCCCAACTGTCTTGAAATTCCAGCCTGAGTGGATCCAGTGCCCTCTTCTGGCCTGTGTTGTCACTGCATGCATGTAGTGTACAGACATGGCACACAAAACACCCGTAACATAAACATATTTTTTCTTTTTTTTTCTTTTTCATTTTTCATAACCATTTTTAAAAAATAAGTCCATGCATAGAAATGGCTATCTGATCAAATATAAACAACTAATTGATCTCTTGTCAGGTTTACTTTAGAAGAAATATCTTGAGTGTTGATAAAGCTACTTTTATTGATTATCTAGGGAAAAGTTTAAATGGAACTATAAAGGAATAAAGCTAGGGTATTTCTGATAACCACCCTGAATCTTAAGGCTTGTTTGGTATATCCTAGACTATTGGAAAACTCTGTCTGCTGGACAATTAATCACATGTGATTGTTGTCAGTGAGCCTGGTAGGCCATTGTTTTTGCTTTGACTGAACAGAAAATAATTAAGACAGAAATTTGTAGATCATTACTAAATTAGAGTACAAAGTAAACTAGATTTATTCTTCAAAACCTTATTCAAAGGACTAGAGAGGTGATTCAGTGGATAAATAGCACTTGTGCAACTGAGTTCAAATCTCCAGCCAGCATCCATGTAAAAGACAGGAGGACGTGGTTTCATAAACCTCTGACCAATGTTGGTGGGAACAGAGACAGCCAAGCTTGTTGGCCAGCCAAAATACTGCATAAGATTTGAGAGCCATAGAAGACATCCAGAACCCTGTTGTTTCCATGTGCATACACTGTGCATAAACACACCAAAAAATTCATTCAAACGGTGGGAAAATATCCTATAGCGTTTAAGATAAATTTAAAGAACTCTCTGATCAGTGGTTATTTTTCTTTTCTGTGGCAGGATTCCTCATGTCCGTAACATGTTGGCTCAGGCTCTGCAGCTCACCCCCACTCTCTGAGTGGTCCGTCTCCATTAATTGGACCCCGTGATTTCTACCCACTGCTGTCTTGGACGTCATGAGCATTGCAATCCCTCTGGGAGTCACCACACCAGATACATCCTACTCAGATATGGCTGCTGGATCAGAGTAAGTGCTACTTCCTAGATAATAGGATTGTTTCAAGTTTGTGTGAGGACGGATTTCTTCTGGGCAGTTCATAAGTTATATGTAATATTTTTTTAATTAAAACCTATCCTACTTCAGAAAACAATAGGCTTGCCCTTCCCCCACCCCCAAGCTGGAGGGACAAAGGAATTAGAAGGGGGAGGAAAGGACCTTTAAAGGAGGGATTTCTGGGTGAATAATAAATATAATCAAAGTTGCAAAGCAGTGGTTACATTTTTTCTTTGTTTTATGGGTGGGAAGATTGAAATGAAGTAGGTGTACCACCTCCTTCTAAAGAGTTAATGATTCTGATAAGAGAGATAGGAGGTTTTCTTTCCAACTGATTTTCTTTGAAGGCCTCTTCCTATGTACTTGACATTATTCTAAAGTAAAGGGACTGAAAGTGGGGTAAACTGCTTGACCAGCTCACTCTGGGGTAGAAGACATGAAGAGCTGTATCATCTGTTTTTACAATATTCGTTGCCTAGAAAGAGGACCTTCAAAGTCAGTGGTACCAAACTTGTTTTTCAGCTAAGAGCAGCATTAGGAATTCAGAATTTGTCGAAAAGCCCAATCCCTAAAATAGACTCAGTTCTTGAAGAATTTAAATGCCAAATGACAATGGAGGTAGGCCTTCATTATACAATTTTATATATTATTCAGTTTAAAATTTTTTAGCCTTTGTTTCCCTTCTCTTTTAAGTTATCCAAGATTGCCCCCGCTCACAGATTCCCCCTCTTGTCCTTTTACCTCCCTTGTACCCAATCTTCCTTGCTTACAGAAAGGAAGTGGAAGCCCCCTACCTTTCAAGACGAAGTGGCACTACACCAGGATGTGAAAGTCCAGCGAAAGAGACCCAAGGGGCCTAGGGGGCAGCACACCCCCAGAAGCCAAGTCTATTCCAGGCAGTACCAGGGATTAGGGTCTGGGCTGGAAAAATCCTGGTGTTTTGAATATGTTCAGGTCCAGTTCAGACTCTTGATCCCACAACCACTTCTTGAGTGAGGTGGGTGTTGCTCTAATTCCCGTTTCTCTTGCCATTTTCAGTCCCTGGGAATTCTTTCCCCCTTCAGCAAAGCAAAGCAACTGTTCCAGAATTTGGGGTTGAATGGCGTCCCTTGTTCATAGTGTTTTCCTTAAATCTGAGGATATTATTAAAGAGCATGTGTATTTCTTCATAAAGCTGCCTACTGTTGACTGTTTATTGGGTTCCTTAAAGAGGAAGACATGAAACTACCCTAGGAAGTAATATATAGTGTTCTGGGGTAGTCTGAAATTGAAAGACTATTTTTAAGCTTCTTCCCTTATAACAATGGGGGGCGGGGCATAGGAAAGGCTGGTTGTCTTTATTGCAGAGGTTTTTGTTTTATTGTTATTTTTTTTGTTTGGTTTGGTTTTGTGGGGTGGTTTGTTTGTTGTTTGTTTTTTGCTTTTTGCATGCCAAGATTTAGTTATATGCCATTAGCTGAGACTTCCAATTATATAACTCTTTCCTAAAACAAAGTACTTAAGTAAAAAAAAGTTTAAGTAAAAAAAAGTACTTAAACGTCTTCCTTTGTTATTGGATAGCCAACTCAGTTGTATAGTGGTTGTGGGTCTTTATAAAGTCAAATAATAACTTACTACAATATTAGCAAATGATGTATAAGTAGATCTCATTAATATTTATGAGAAATAAAAAGGTTAAACAAGTAAGTTTGAAATTGGTAGGTGAGGAAAAGACCCAAAGCAATTATTCTTAGAACTAATATTTCTTTCAAAGTATAACAGTAGCTGCACGCATGTACTGGGGAATCCAGGAGTAATGCAAGAATGAACGCAGTCTGGCCTGTACTATGACTGTAGTGCCAGGTCCTAGGACTTCCTGTGTCTCCAAAGTTCTGATACTATCTATGATCACAACCAATTTCACATTTCTTGTTGAGCAATTTTACAAAGGGCATTAATGTCAGATGTTTAGCTTATGTGCTAGTCTATTAATTATTAATGATATTTGTCCTTCATCATGCCTAACATTGTTCTAAGCACTGTTAAGATTAAACCTGGTATTAAAGGCAACATATCTCTTATACCTTGCCTCATGAGATTATTAACTCTGATTCTAGCAGTTTACATTCTACAACACGCACACACACACACACACACACACTCTTATAGGAAAATGTCTAACTATAACAACAAAAAAAGGTCTTTGCATCTTTGAATTTCAGTTATTTTCTAAGTGGCATTATAGTGGCAAGCTTGCATGTTGTTCACTGAACGTAATTGATAGACTGTATCTGTTGTGAGCCCAGTTTCTCTGTATGCCCAACAGTTACAACATTTTATTTAGTCACAGAAAAAAAGAAATAATTGTTTGCATAAAGTAGTTGTCTAATAAAAGACATGCAATCCTAATACTCCTTTATATGTGTGTGTGTGTATAGTGTTTTTTGCCATCCTGAGGCTTGAACCCAGGTCCTCAAACAGGCTAAATAAGCACTCTACTACCACTGAGCTATATTCCCAGGTCTTGATAATGTAAATTTTTAATCTGTATTTTAAAATATACATAAAAATCACTGTATATCAATGTGTAATTATTTAATCCCTAACTGGTATAGACTTTATAAAGTTTCCTCATTGAATATATGTTTAAATGTTAGATTAGACATGCATGGCAATATTTTAAATGCTGTGCTTGACTACATACTACTGAGCAGTAGGATGGCCTGTTAACCTCCACAATATACGTTTTATTTTTATTCCCTAGACTTGCACATGAAGTGCATATGTACATATTTACCCAGTTTGGAGATGGGTAAGATATAACCAACATAGCTCCATCTCCATGGCCATCTTTTATTTCATGCAACTTTTATTTGTTTCAGTCCCACAAAGAATTCATTTCTAATAAATTCTTATTTCACCCCATGTGTTTAATGGTATAAAATCTCCTACCTAAAAATATGTACAAACCTTTGGATTACTTATCTAGTAACATGCATAGTCAATAACAATATGTAAATCCATTACTTTCTTTTAACTGTCCATCATAGAAACTAAATTCTACCTTCATTTTATTAATGCTTGTCTGCCTTTGGTTTCATTTAGGAAACTCTACCTGTTTCCTAATACTCAGCCAGTTGTCTCAGTGACCCATGTTCAGATCATCCTTTTCTCAAGAATACTGACCTGCATTCTTGATATATTTTCCTCCCAGCCACCCCCACTGCCAGTTCCCATTTTGAAGACCCTGTCAGTTACTAAAGTGCATGCACCTCACTAACAGAGAATACTTTCCTATGTCTTAAGTTCCTCACCTAGAAATGACCTTTGCTGTTAATAATAAGATCCCTTCTCACAGTTGTGGAGCATAAAACTAGGTGAGTTTGATACATATCTCAGAATCTTACTTTATCCCTCACTTAACAGTTAATGTGCTACATTGAATTGCACGCTTTACTCCTGCTCAGTGTTGTGTATTTTGTATATCTTAAAGCAGACAAGTGGTTATTTGAAGTAAACTGAATTATTTGATTCCCTAAAACTCTTAGATCTCTGGAGTTGCATTAACACTGAGCCTTGGAGTTGCTAATGGGTAAATTTTTGTTCTAATTGAAATACATTAGATATAATCCATTTTCACTTCTGCCAAGTTATACAATTACATTCCTTAATTTTTCTTCAAAAGTCCATAAAACCTAGCCAAGTAAAGTTGAAGTAAACAAACAAAAACCTATTTTATCCTTCACTAAAACCTATTTTTTCCTTTGCTATGGATGCCTTTTTATTATCAAGAATAGCTTATGTTAAATTTAATCACTGTAAAAAAAATGCCTGGGCAGTTTATTTTCTACTCGCCCAGGATGTATCAGAAAGCAAAACTAACCCCAGCTTCTCAATGAGCCTGGTTAGTAAAGGCTTCAAATACAGTTTACAGATAGAATGCTGTCCTTGCTTATAGTTTGCAGATAAAATGCTGCCCTTGCTTTCAAGGAAGGCATAATGAGAAAGAAAGAGGCTTTGGAGTCAGATATCTTTATTTCAAATCCTGACTCTGTCAGCATATGAATTTGGGGGGAAAATGTGATC
Organism: Alexandromys fortis; assembly: GCF_014885135.2. NCBI lineage: Eukaryota > Metazoa > Chordata > Mammalia > Rodentia > Cricetidae > Alexandromys > Alexandromys fortis. The sequence goes on from NW_026067943.1 coordinate 2,827,463, forward strand.
TCACCACCTCAGCTTCACTTCCCTCTGTAAAAAGGAAGTGTTGCTTACCATATTTAATAATCACGGATATTAAATGAAGTAATAAATGGTAGACCCAAATAACAGGTGGTTCATAATGGTAGCTACCGTTACTATTTCGCATGAAACAAATCTAACAAGTTCAGTTTTGACTATTTTGAAGTTTTGTTACTATCATGCAGCTGTTAAACAATTGTGTCCTTGAATATGCTTGCATGTCCTTGGTGGATGAGAAATTCTAATATGTGAATTTCTTGGGGGTTCATCAAGATCGAGGTGTGATAAATATAAGATGCCATTGTTTTTGCCTGTACTTTCTTCAGGGTATCCTGTCTTGGTAGTGAATGGAAGAGGGCCTGGTCCCTGGGGCAGTGCAGAAGGCACTTTCATCATCTCACTCACTGCAAATGTCATGTGAGGTTTCATGGAAGTATTAAGAGATCCAATTAAGAAGAATAGTTCTGAGTCTAAACCAGCCCAGAGTGGCTTCTCTAGGGGAAACTCCCCGCTCTGCTGGTACGTTTGTGTTTGTCATTAGGGACACCTTGTATCCCAGGTGCCTGCCTTGAGACATCTGCCTGAACTGGCTTCATGTTACACACAAATCCACATTCAATAACACTGTTATTTATAGGCTGAGTTATGTTAAACAGACTTTCACTAAGTTCTTTCTTATTCTAGTGGCTGGTGGTTGTGGAAAGAGAAGGGGTTAGGATGGGAGATAAACTGTTAATTTAAGGGAAGAGTAGGTGTTATGCTATCATGCGTTGCTTTTCGCCTTTGTGCAGCCCTGAATCTGTGGAGGCTAGTCCAGCAGTTAATGAGAAGAGCGTGTATTCCACTCATAATTATGGGACCACTCAGAGGCATGGGTGTCGAGGACTGCCTTATGCTGTGAGTATGCACTTGTTTCTCTCCAGAGCAGTGATCTTCCTGGAGTGTAATCCATTCTTATACATTGTGACTTTCTTGAAATGTTTATATGCAGCATGACGAAGTTGCCCCTTTTGCACTTCCCTGCCTCCAGCGGACGTCTAGCCCTGCATCATTGTTCTTGTTTTTATGTCCCAGTTGACCTTGGCATTTTGTTTTATCACTTTCCTGGTTGAAGCCAAAAAACAAGGGTACTACTTTCTTCTTTCTTTCCATATGTACCATACTTTAGGGGAGAGAGGGGCCAGTGTTTGGACACTGTTGATTTAAAAAATCTTATTTTCAGGATCATAATTACGGAGCCCCTCCTCCTCCGACACCTCCTGCTTCTCCCCCTGTCCAGACGATCATCCCTCGTTCTGACCTGAATGGCCTGCCGTCGCCCGTAGAGGAACGCTGTGGAGACAGCCCGAACTCTGAAGGAGAGACTGTTCCTACCTGGTGTCCTTGTGGTCTTTCTCAGGATGGCTTCCTTCTCAACTGTGACAAGTGCAGGTAAGATCCTGTTCCATTTAAGTTCAAACCTGGGTTGCTGGGATTAGGGTTTCTTATCAGTAGGGAAAAGCTCAAAGTATTCTTTCTTGTGTTTGTTAATGTAGATGATTCCTTAGTGCTCCTTGGCTCGAATTCTCTGCACTAGGTGAGAATTGCTGACAACAAGGAATGAGAGATTGATGTTAAAGCTATTGAATTTGATATGAAATTTAATGTCCTGGAAACATTTGGTAGGTGGGAGGGAGGGGGTAGTTTATGCAGAGACACTTCTCCCGTGTATGATGTGATGTGCTGCATGTTGCTGGAAGGACTACTTTAAGTTTATTTTCCCTCTTTAGGGGAATGAGCAGGGGGAAGGTTATTAGACTTCATCGGCGGAAGCAGGACAACATATCAGGTGAGCAGAAGGTGGGTTAAACCCACATTTTGACTAAATAGTTTGTGATTTAAATGTTCTCTTATAGTTTATAACTAACTATCTTCACATAAAGAAATTCCCACAAAGCCACTGTATAGCTCTATCTAGAAATAATAGACCTGTAACACTCTAATAATTCTTTGTAGGCACCAAAAATAAATTCCTTTTTTTTAAAGTTGTTGTTGTTATTGTTGTTGTTGTTATTATTATTATTATTATTATTATTATTATTATTATTATTATTATTATTATTGGTTTTTCAAGACAGGGTTTCTCTGTAGCTTTGTAGCCTGTCCTGGAACTAGCTCATGTAGACTAGGCTGGCCTCAAACTCACGGGGATCTGCCTGCCTCTGCCTCCCAAGTGCTGGGATTAAAGGCCTGCACCGCCACCACCTGGCTTAAAGTGATTCATTTATAGTTAAAAAAAATAACAGAATCTAGAGACTACTTTGAGGGGGAAAAATAGATGGAATACAAAGTAAATCTTATAATTAATGCAAGCAACAAAAAAAATCTTATTTTCAGAAGAAAGATGGGGTGTATGTTGATGTATAGATGCAGAGTTACAGTAGAAATAATGACTCACTAGATGTGCACATGGGAGGGAGTTAATGTTAGTACCTGAACTGTGAAATTTTTTTTCAGGTGGGGATAGCAGTGCAACAGAAAGCTGGGATGAGGAGCTTTCTCCTTCCACTGTGTTGTACACAGCAACACAGCACACACCTACAAGCATCACCTTAACTGTTAGAAGAACCAAACCCAAGAAGCGGAAAAAGAGTCCAGAAAAGGGTCGTGCAGCACCAAAGACGAAGAAGATTAAGGTATGCAGTATAAAAATACCTTGAAGTATGTCTGAAATAGCTCAAATGTTTGAGCAATAGTATGCTTTTTTTTTTTTTTTTTTTTTTGAGAAATTTGATGCCAGTGTTTGGCCACTTTTTCCTCCCTCAAAAATCTATATTATGTAGAAATAGACCAAGCTCTCTTCTCATCATAGGTTCAGTTTCTTCTACTCCAACTACCATCCCAGGTATGGAATTCCAGCCCTACCTGGTACAATCCCATGAGTTGTAACCTCAAGTCTAGGCTTCCACTCTCTTACAACATCACCCTACTTCTCTGCCCCAGAGCAATCTGAACTTCTTTTCTTGGTTATATGACTGGCCTCATGTCATTAGGTTTATTGTTTGTCCTTGGAGCTAGACAAGACAACACTAAAACTCAGAAAACATCTCTTGAATGGTCTAAGTTTCCTAGTGTCTTGGTCACTTTCTTATACTCTTAAATAAAAGGTCTCCAGAAGAAATCTTTAGTGTTTTCTATTCCTTTCTTTTCTATCACAGCAACTTGGTTGCTTCCAGGTCACTTGCCCACTCTTTGTAAAGGGAATTGGTCTTTGTTTCCCTCTTAATTTCAAAACTAGTAATCTACAATTTAAGGATTATAATTCCTGCTTGGTGTCAGGGGTCTGTTTAGTATTTGTGGTGCATGCTCTTATCTACTAGTTGTCTAGTTCCACCAAAGTATTGGAACTCATCTGTTCATTAGCCTTTGAACTGTCCCCTTTCTTGATCATAGTTTGCGGTATTGCATTGTATTGGTTACACAGAGTAAACAAGACAGCTTAGAGTACTAGTTAGTGCCTTAGTTTTAGTCTCATTGTCATTCTTGGTACCAAGTGTTGTTTTGTTCTACTTGTTTTCCTCTTTGGGATAGGCATTTCAAGAGGGATCCCGGAAGTCCTTACGGATGAAGGTAAGGGGTAACCTTCCCTGACGATGTGTTTTATATTTGATCTTGCATTTTGGAAGGTTTCTTTTCTGACATTGATCTGAGAATCTTGTAGTCTGCTTTTCATGAATTTGTAATTATTGCCAGTCAGTTTTCATAGAGCTTTTCTCTAAAGTGGATTTTCTTGTCTATTTTGTGAAAATTTTTCCATTTTGTTTCATTAGCTGGCTTTGTGGTGGTGGGGTGAGTTACATTTTTTTTTTTAACAAATAAGGCTTGTTATGAGGCCTACGCTCCCAACTTGACAAGGCTAGTATGTATTATTTCTGTCATTGGATTCAACTTCAGGAGTGAGGTTTTTCTGCTGATGACCCCAGGCTCTCTTTTAAATGCTCCCAGACAATATGTAGGCTCTGAATCACCATTTGGAAGGATAACGCTTTAGCAGGAAATTGTTGTTAATATGAGCTAGTCTTGTTGAAATATCACTTTTTTGGCATATCCGTTTGGTAGAGATTTATATGATACTAATTGTCAAATAGTTGGGTTTATATGACTTTGTGTGTGTGAGAGAGAGGGGGGTGGTGTTGGAAAATGGAGAAGTAATGTCCTTTTTAGGTACTGGCTGGTTTTGTTGTTTGTTGTTGTACTGGTGGTTTTATCAGCATTAACAGGATGGTGGAAAATTGGTTGTACTTTCTTGTATCTTTTTCCCTGTCTACTTACAAACTCTCATACCTCCTAAAAATTTAGGATTCAGGATCTTTAGTTTGAATTTTAAGTTGTAGTTTGGTTCTTTTAAGTATTCATATTCCTAATGTCTTAAATTAGCCATTATAAAAACAGTGACTAAGTTAGGATAAACTTGTTGTATTGGAATTACTTTGGAGCACCAGTTGATGTTATCAGTGATATCAAGTGACATTTTACCTTACATTTGGAGGTCTAGCCTCTTTTGTGAATAGGAGACAACTTTCACAACCAGAGTTTCAGAGGCCTGAGCTCTATTTTGTAAAATATTTATAATTATTATTTTTTTAATGGGACAGATCTCTGCGAGTAGCCAAATTTATTTTAGCTGGTCATTTCATTTTGTTTAATTTAATATGAAGAATTCTACATAGAATTTGGGGGCTAACTGTAGACCTCAACTGTAAATCCTTTTTTCTATTATCAATGGATAAAAGAAAACAGCATTTGAACTCCCAAGTCAAGAGCTTTCGTACTAGACACAACTCTTAGCCAGTAGTTTTGGGACAGCAAGGTGACTAAGCAGGTAAAGCCACATTCTGCCAAGCGTTACAGCCTGACTTTGATCCCAGAGATCAAAGTGGCAGGAGAGATTTAAGTCCTGCAGCTGTCCTCTTGTCTCCACTGGAGTACTGTGGCACATGCACATTAATAAAATAAATCTTAAAAATAAAACAATAAAGTTAACCGATGTTTCTTCAACACATTTGGTTAAATAATTCTGGTAGATTACATAGAATGACAATACATTATTCAAAGTACATTTGGTAATGTTCCCAAATAGTAATTTTTCTTGTGGGTGGGTAAGATTATGAACTAGTATTGCTAATGAAATTAATAGATGGTATAAAAACAACCATTCTCTTAATACAAAGACAAACCATTTATAGTGTTATTCTAACACAAGTAAATATTAATCCATTTTGAAATTTTATACACTGAAACAACCTAAGATCCTTTTTGCTTTTTTGAATTTTTTTAGGAATTTGACATAAATCTTGATTTTAAAAAAATTGATTTTTATGACTTAAAATGATATGAAGCCAGTAATGAGTGAAAATACTGACTAGATTAAATTCTCACTTTATAAATGGGCAGATAAGTTTTCTCACTTGAATTTGTTCAAGAACTCACAGTTCATTAGTAGTAACAGAAGCCAAATCTCATAATTCTTAGTCCATTGCTCTTACACCACACCAATTGCCAACTGAAAACAAGTACCTTTCTTATCCTGCCTCCCTCCATATTTATGAATGATCTCTTACTAATTCACTTGATCTTTGTTCTCTACAGAATTCTCCCTCTGAAGCACAGAATTTAGATGAAAATACCACCGAGGGCTGGGAAAATCGGATAAGACTATGGACTGATCAGTATGAAGAAGCTTTCACTAATCAGTACAGTGCAGATGTACAGAATGCCCTCGAGCAACATCTACATTCTAACAAGGAATTTGTTGGCAAACCTGCTATTTTAGACACTATTAATAAGACTGAACTGGCCTGTAATAATACAGTAATTGGTTCACAAATGCAGGTAAGAACTAAAGCATTAAAGATATTTAAAGATCGAGATTTTTTTAATACCCAAAGAACAAGAATGGGTTAGAATTATAGCTCCTTACAGAATAACAAATGAACTACTTACCTGCTGATTGTCTTTGTCCAAAATCAGATTGCAGTAACTAAACTGTCTAGGTACATATTTTAGAACTGTCTTTATTTAATAAATGGCGGCGGAAGTTTCTTTTGCAGCCTAGATTGGAATTACAAAAGATTTATAGGCAGCTAATCTAAGTAGATACGTCTCTACTGCCATTGTAAGTTTGCATTTTCTGGAATCACCAGTTGGAACAGGTTTCCTGGAGAAATTGATCTATGTCAAAATGAAAATTTTCTGATCTCCAAGCTGTAACACACAGATAAAACCTGAAAATGTTGGTGCCTTTTCAATAGTTAGAAAACATTGTAAATGCTGACCACATTGCTGTTGCTATTCTTAAATGTTAATGTTCTGTTTTTATTCAGTTACAGCTGGGGAGAGTCACTCGTGTTCAAAAGCACCGGAAAATCCTGAGAGCTGCAAGAGATTTGGCTTTGGACACTCTTATAATAGAATATCGTGGGAAAGTCATGTTACGACAACAGTTTGAGGTCAATGGGCATTTCTTCAAAAAGTAAGAACGTCATTCATTGAACACTGAGGGCTTGCATGGTTCTGGCTGACCAGTCAGTATTGCTATGAAAATCATCTTACTTGATTCTGAGGAAAAGCTAATGATTCAAATAAGCCCATGTCTGTCTGTCATTGGTACTTTTGAAAGGGCTGATAAATCTGCAAAATGTTTAGTGTGTGAAGTGGTGATGACTCCTTTCCAAGCCCAGCATTCTTTGTTTTGTGTTTATTCTTAAATGAAAAGCAGACAAGTTTGTGGTGTTTTCTAGCTTAGGCATTGCAAATGACTATTCCTTCTTATGTCAGCATATGAGTCACACTTGTAGTCGTGGGGTGGCCTTTTATTTGTGTTGAGAATTACAGGAATTTTAATTGTATCCCTAGACCATATCCCTTTGTGCTCTTCTACTCAAAATTCAATGGTGTAGAGATGTGTGTGGATGCTCGTACTTTCGGTAATGATGCTCGGTTCATCAGGAGATCATGTACACCAAATGCAGAGGTAAGCAATCTTTAGCAACATCCCTTTCAATGGAACCACAAAGGACACGTTTACTGAAGAAACAGTCTGAAAACTTCACCCAGATAAAGGTCTGTAGCTATTAGTTGTATGATCTTTAAATGCAGTGGTGAATAAACAGAAGTGTAGTGCCATATGGAAATGGGACAAGGATATTGCTTTAAAGAGGACAGAAATAAGAGACAAGTTTGTATTTGCTAAGAATTAAGACAAAGTGGATAAGAAGTTTATAAATATTACTGGATAAAAATAAAAAGTCCATGTGGTGGTGGTAGCCATTATTCCCAGCTAAGCTATTTGTCTTTACTTTTCTAGATTATGGAAAACAGTGTTGAGAATTTCTAGACATTTCTAAAATTCATTATTTGATGCATTCACACTAAGTGCAGTAAGATTAACAGCTTTGTTTGCAGGCTAAGGAATTGTAATTCTCCAGCAGAATGCAAATGATCTTTAAGATATAAAACAATTTTACCTTGATTTGTAACATTGTTGGCTTTTTCTTTTGAAGAAGTCTAATAGATTGTTTGTTACTATATAATAATTTCAAATGAAATGATAGCATTAAATAAAATAATAGAGTACTCAAAATGGGCAGAAATTATTTGGCTCAGACTTTTCCCATTTATGGAAAAGTTGGTCTTAAAGGCAAACCTAATGATACCTTGTTCACACAGGTGAGACACATGATTGCAGATGGGATGATTCACCTGTGTATCTATGCTGTCTCTGCTATCACCAAGGATGCTGAAGTCACTATTGCTTTTGATTATGAATATAGTAACTGGTAAGACATCAGAAACTTTTACCAGCCTGAATAAATGACAGTGTTAAGATTTTTAACTCAAGAAGTCTGTTTTCAATTCTTCACACACACCCCTTTTTTTTTGCTCTGCCTATTCTTTTCATGAGTAGTGTATTTTCTGCCTAGAAGTTAGGTAATCCCAGCACATGAGAGGCAGAAGTTAGTGGATCTTTATGAGTTCCAGGTCACCCTGGTCTACATAGGGAGTTCCATGCCAGCCAGACCTTGTCTCAAAAATAAAACTGTAGGCTGATTTGGTGGAGGTTTGCTTCTTTCCACTTCTGTACATAGACTACAAGAGATACACAGAGAAACAGAATATTTACTGAAAGTCTGATACCTATTCTAGGTTATTCAAAGATAACAGAAAATTTCTACACTAATGTTTTAATAAAGTGAATGGATAATATGCCATAATGTTCTCTTTTCAAGAATATTGAGACACTTTTGGTTGTTTCTTTGGCACAGTAATTACAAAGTGGACTGTGCGTGTCACAAGGGAAACCGGAATTGCCCTATACAAAAAAGAAATCCCAATGCTGCAGAATTGCAACTCCCACCTCCTCCTAGCTTTCCCATTATTGGAGCAGAGACCAGACGTAGAAAAGCGCGGCGGAAAGAGCTGGAAATGGAGCAGCAAAATGAGATTCCAGAAGAGAATCATAACCCACAACCACAAGAAGTTTCAGAAAAAGTAACTGTTTCCAGTGAGCATGAGGTAATCTCCCTGGCCAAATCAGGTTGTCTGAACTCAGGTTGCTGTGTATTGTTTTAGAGATACTGTACTAAAACATTTAATGTTACATCAGCATGAATATACTTACTTGAGTTTTCTTTTCACTTTATATATTAAGAACCATGAGACCACTCCGAGGCATGGTAGTGTATGCCCTTAATACCAGCCCTCAGGAGGAAGAGGCTCCAGCAGTGAGGGCTGTTACTCAAAAAACCCTGTCTTGAGAAACAAAACATGAGATGTGTCCCAGAACGAAAGAAAGGACACTAATAATAGTAATAGTAATAATATCAAGAACTATCTTTTCAAGGCCTGGTATGATTATACACACACAGAGTCCCAGCATCTGTAAGGCTGAGGCCAGGTGATCTTGAATTTGAGACCAGCTTAGGCTGTGTAATAAGGCCCTATCTCAATAAATGTACAAACAATAATAAAGCATCCTTTGACTCATAGCCCATCTACTTATCATGTATAAGGACCTGGGCTCAATCCCTAGCTTAGAGCATAGAAAGGGGTGGAGAAGTAATGATGCCAGAATAAAGCAGGTTGATGTTGCTTGGAGCTTGAGTATGATCTAATAGTGCTTCTGTGTTAAAGGAAGCTGACAATCCAGAAGAAAAACCTGAAGAAGAAAAAGATGAGCCTACAGATGACCAGGAGAACCCAGCTCATAGCAGGAGGGTAAGTCTCTGTGTTTCTCCTAACTCTAGGAGTTTACCATAAAGTAGATATCATAGTTTTCATTTTTCTATATGTAGGCACATCCTCAGTAGTTTATGGTAACTATCTTACAGTGGTTTTAAGATATTTCCTTCTGGGGCTGGAGAGATGGCTCAGTGGTTAAGAGCATTGCCTGCTCTTCCAAAGGTCCTGAGTTCAATTCCCAGCAACCACATGGTGGCTCACAACCATCTGTAATAAGGTCTAGTGCCCTCTTCTGGCCTTCGGCATACACACAGATAGACTATTGTATACATAATAAATAATAAATAAATATTTAAAAAAAAAGATATTTCCTTTTAACAATTGGATTTCCCTAAAACTTGGCAGCAAAGACCAGAATTTGTTGGATTAGTTTTCTTGCTTTGTTTTGAGTTTTATATTTAAAAATCAAAATCAAGTAGAGCGAGTGATAGTAAAGTTGCACAATATGCACAGGGTCTTGACTTCAATCCCAAATTATTGGGAGGATGGGGGAAAAAAATCACCTCTCTTAGCCCTATATCTCCATGACAGAAATGTTTAAGAAAAACAACATAAAGGAGGCCCTGTCTACTTGGGCTTAAGTCTCACAAGTTTCGGTCCAGGTCTGCTGGATTCATTGATTTGGTTACAGCAGGAGTCCATTGCAATAAAAAAAATTACTTACCTCATTACTGCCAGAGCAGAGATAAGGAAAGTGTAAAGGGGCCAAAGACAGAATATACCCTTCCAAGGCACACCTCTCGTGGCTTGCGTCATCCAAGTAGGTTCTAGTCCTGGGGTTTCCACAACCTCACAGTAGTAATTACCACTTGTTCCAAGCCTTTGGGGCACGATTCACATCTAAGCCATAATACTTTTTCTGTCAGATGAATTAAAGAAGTTGTTAATTGTATTTTATTTGTGGTTAGAAAAGGCTTAATGACAATTTGCTTTGTTTTTGAGCTCAGAAAATAGGATAGGTATTGGTTGTGGTTGATTTATGTACTAAACCTGTGAAGGTAGTAGCTCAGCTGGTTTTAAAATTGTTAGCTTTTGATTTTGCTTTGTTTCATAATTGTTTTCTATATTTAAAACAAAATTTTAAGATTTTGTCTTATAGTTCAAAAGTGCGTATGCTTTCTTGAATAAGTTGTTATAAACTCCACTGATAGTTACTTATAAAACACCTGGACCTGCTTCTAGTTGAACCTCCCTTCTTCTTTCAGACTCGGGAAGATAGGAAGGTTGAAGCCATCATGCATGCTTTTGAAAATTTAGAAAAAAGAAAGAAACGGCGGGATCAGCCTGTAGAACAGAGCAGCTCAGACATAGAGATTACTACCAGCAGTTCAGAGACAGCCGTTGGAGAAGAGACAAAAACTACAGCTCCTGAGTCTGAAGTTAGCAACCCTGTTTCAAATATTGCCATCCCAAGCACCCCACAGAGTACTGGTGTGAATACAAGGAGGTCTTCCCACACTGGGGTAAGAGAGAAAACTCTTAATAGTCTGTGTCTACTAACATTAGTTGTCTTTTTTTTTTTTTTTTTTAGAATGGTAAAAATTAGTATTTTCAACTTGGCTCTGTATTAGAATAAGTAAAGCCATTTTGATCAGAGCAGCTGATTTGTGGGGTGCAAGTGAAGTCAAAATTTGAGTAATAAAAGGCCTCAGCTCTAAACAGTCTCCCAGATAAGCAGGGTGGTGAGTTCAAGGATCATTTGGTTTGGGGACTGGGCTTGGTGTAGCTTAGTATGAGAATGTGTGCTGAACATGCAGAAGACCTCACCTAGCTTTGTCTCCGTCCCCAAGGGAAGAAAACAAATTGTTGGGTTTCTCTCTTGGACAGTCTAAATGGCCCAGTTAACATGTCTGGCCTTTCAGGGTCTTCTCATGATAAGCCTGTCTGTTTTTTCCCTGACCTAGCAACAAACAATAAGGCTTAACATAAAATTGGGTGTGGAAAAGAAACAAGAATTTACTTTCCTGCTAAGAGCCTTTATTTTAGGTAGCTACCTTTAACTGACTTCTGATCTATTTTTATTTTCTATTTGTTTATTCGAATTAACTAAGCCAGATAGATGTTCATCTTCAGTCTATTTAGGTGATATTAATCAAAAAAGTTTTGCATGTAAAGATTACGTTTTAAAAATATTTTTGCTTGGGGAGGAGGCGGAAATTTTTTTCAAGAAAAAAATATATATAAAAAAAATCTTGTAACTGGGAAAAAAATATTTTTGCTTTGTGACGGGTTCTCACTGTATAGTCCTGGCTGGCGTGAAACTTGCTTTGTAGATTGCACTCACTTTGAACTCAGAGTTCTGCCTGCCTCTGCCTCCTTAGTGCTGAGGTTAAAGATATGTGACACCCATACCCAATTCAGATTTTTTTATTTTTATGTGTGAATGATTACATGTGTGTATGTTTGTACACATGTGGGTGGCTGGTGCCCACAGAAGTCAGAAGGTTACATTCTAAAACTGGATTTAGAGGAGGTTGTGAACTACTATGTGGGTGCTAGGAACTGAAACAGGTCTTTGCTGCAAGAGCACCAAGTACTGATAATTGCTGATTAATGTTTGCAGCCCCAAAGATTACATTTAAAATGACAAATTCTTTTTCAACATTATCATTTAGAATGCTTTAAATAGACTAAATAAGAAACAGGTATGAAATTTCTGATGCTGGTTAAGAGGTGGCTTGTCTAATCCCAGCACTTGGGAATCTAAGGTAAGCTAGAGGCCAACCTGCAAGATTCTTTCCGCAAAAGAGAAGAGAAATTTCTAGTAAAATTTGTCTCTCATGTTGTTACAGGATGTAGCTGCAGAAAAACCAATCCCCAAACCACCTCCAGCTAAGCCTTCTAGACCCCGACCGAAGAGTCGAATTTCTCGGTACCGGACCAGTTCAGCCCAAAGACTAAAACGCCAGAAGCAGGCCATTGCACAGCAGGCAGAGCTTTCACAAGCGGCCTTGGATGAAGGAGGAAGTAACAGCTCAGTAACTCCTCCTGAAGCTGGAAACATAGACAGTTCAGGAGAGAACAGACAGTTAACGGGGTCTGAACCAACTGTGGTATCAGCTACTGGATCACATGTCATCCGTGCTGCATCTAAATACCCTAAAACCAAAAAGGTAAGTGACAGTATAAATCAGGTCAGACAAGGAGTGTCTTAGTAAAATAAGAGTGTTTATAGTAAGTCCCCAGAAAAGAAATAATCTTAGAATTATAGATTGAACATTCTAGATAAATATGCTGAAAGCTGAAACCATCCTACTTACTTTTTGTTCACTTGATTTTATAGACAGAGCTTAAATTCTGGTAACTGAAGGTGTTCTTTCTTTGTGAGCACAGAGAGGGTAAAGAAACCATACATCCTCACGATGGTTGTTGCATCTGTTCTAGTGTTTAGATGAGGTTTGTCTTTGTGAACTACGCCACTGCTCCTTATGGCTGTTACTTATTCAGTGTTAATTAATGATTTGTTGTTTGTTTTTTAACCTTAGTATCTAGTTACAGAATGGTTGAATGACAAAGCAGAGAAGCAAGAATGTCCTGTTGAGTGTCCTTTACGTATCACCACTGACCCAACTGTGTTGGCAACAACCCTCAACATGCTACCGGGTCTTATTCATTCCCCGTTAATTTGTACCACCCCCAAACACTACATTCGCTTTGGCTCACCCTTTATGCCTGAGAGGCGCCGAAGGCCCCTTCTGCCTGATGGCACATTCAGCTCCTGTAAGAAGGTATGTGTGTGCATGTGTACGCTCACCTTCCTGTGGATGAAAATGTTACAATACTAGATGATGCATATAGTTGTGGTGTATTTTACATAACTAGCTGCTCATGAGTCTCAAGATAACTATCAGTTTATATTTTGTTAGTTATTACACTGAACATTAACGCATCAGGAGCCACAATGACCAAGATGGAATGTGTGCTGCATTTTGGTGCTCTAATTTGTGACTATTCAGTATTACCTTACCGGGAATTTTTACAAGTTACTGAGTGAGAGCAGAAGGCAATTGATAGAAGGGATGTATTTTGTAAATGGTTTTGTGGTACTGGTTAGCATGGCCATTTGTGATTATTGTGTGATATTGGGCCCCAAATATTTAAAGCACTGATGTAGCCATAAAAATGGACAAGATTATGATTGTAGCTAAGTAATCAATCACTATTACTTCCTGAAGGAGTTTAGAGAAAAAAAATCATCTCATAATTGACATAATTCCTGTTATTTCATCAGATAACACTGGGTTAGACTTCTTGTTCCCTAGAGATATGGAACATGCTGTAAAAGACTGTCTCCCTTTCTGTGACTCTCTGGTTGAGTCTAGTAACAGCAGTGTTTGGTAGTTGTTTTGGAAATAGATTGTTCTTCAAACTTATAATGCTTTTCAGAAACATAGGGCATACTTCATTAGCTCTTTCTATAGGTAGAGTTCTGTTCCCTGGAATACCATTTTCTCTAATCCTCAGATCTGGATTCAGGCTGCCTCCCTCAGTGTCTGTATTGCCCTCCTCTGGCACCACATTCATGAGGATGCTGCATGTAGCTTATTTGATGTGATGAAGTCTCCAACTCCAGGCACGTCTTCCCTAGTTCCTCCAAACTTAAGAGGTTTTCTTTTTCCCCAAGAACATAAGTTCTTGGGAGTTGGGAAAATGAAGGATTAGCCAAAATGGCATAGGATGTGGAAGGGAGGACTGCTGCAGGCATCTACATAAAGAAAGGGCAATGCTGGTTTGCTGTACAAACCAATGGTCATTGTTATGGTAGTGCATGCCTGCTGTTCCATCATTTAGAAGGCTGAAGTAAGATTGTTGTATTGCTAGCCCCTGCTACATAGCAAAATCTTGTATTAAGAAAACCACCAACGACAAAAAATAAAACATGATTTACTAGTTATAGTTAGTGGTAGAACTCCTACGTATAGAATGGCAAAACTAAGACCCAGTCTTCCTACATTGCTCAATTCCTCATTAAGAGTAATAGCAGGAAGCTGATATGATGGTTAAGTGGGCAAACATTTGTCACCTATTAACATGAATTCCATCCCCAGAACCCAGGTAAAAGTGGAGGGAGAAAACTATTCCACAGCATTGTTCTCTAACATCTATATATAGACATGAGTATACACAGCTAACATCTACATAGAACCATATACACAATTATAATGTTGGGGTTTTGTTTTAATTTTAACTTTTTAGTTTTTCAAGACAGGGTTTCTCTGTGTCCTGGAACTTGTTCTTTAGTCCAGGCTGACCTCGAACTTGGAGAGATCTGCCTGCCTCTGCCTCCTGAGATGAAAACCATGTGCTGCCACTACCCTGCTTAACTTTTTTTCCTCCTAAGGAACAGCAGAATCCTAACAGCTTTTTTGACGTGTATTAAAAACTAGAAAAGAAGCCGGGCAGTGGTGGCGCACGCCTTTAATCCCAGCACTCGGGAGGCAGAGGCAGGCAGATCTCTGAGTTCGAGGCCAGCCTGATCTACAAGACCTAGTTCCAGGACAGGAACCAAAAGCTACGGAGAAACCCTGTCTCGAAAAATTACCCTAATTTGAAACTCTTCCTAGTAAGTTTAAAAGTAAATAAAAAAGAAAGTAGACATCAGGTTGGTTACAAAAAAGATCAGCAAGAGAGAGAGGAGAAAAAGAAAGAATGAGGGCTGGAGAGATGGCTCACTGGTTAAGAGCATTGTTTGCTCTTCCAAAGGTCCTGAGTTCAATTCCCAGCAACCACATGGTGGCTCACAACCATATGTAATGAGGTCTGGTGCCCTCTTCTGGCCTGCAGGCATACACTGAGACAGAATATTGTATACATAATAAATAAATAAATAAATAAATAAATAAATAAATAAATAAATAAATAAATAAATAAATAAATGTATGTGATGGTTCTAATTTTTAAAAGAGAGAGAAAAAAAGAAAGAATGGTAAGGGCATGTTCAAAATTCATTATGGATATATATGGCAAACTCATGAGACCCATAGTTGATATATGCTAAGAAAAGCACCTTTTTTAAAAAGACAATCAAGATGTAGGTGTAAATGTAAAGCATTTTTATCGAGCCAGGCAGTAAAATCTATTAAGAGTTGATGGGGGGCTTTCGAGAGATGACTCAGCAATCAAGAGCACTTGTTGCTCTTGCAGAAAACTCCGGTTCAAATCCTAGCTCTCAAGTGGTTCTAGGAGATTTGATGCACTCTTATGAGTTGCATGCAGTCATATACATACACATGTACATTCAGGCAAAACACTCACATAGAAAATAAAGTTAATCTGTATGATTTTGTTTTTTGTTTTAAGGAAGGTTGATGATAATTTAGTAGAGATTAATATAAAGATGTAAGTAATGTAGACTATTGAAATGCCTTCTTGGTAATTGCAATATAGGATTGTAATTTTTTTGTTCTTACCTTGTTTTTCCAATAAACAGAGACCCAAGCAAACAAACAAAAAATGTGTTTATAACTGACTTATATTCAGTAGAAAATCCATTTGTTTGAGCTCTTGCTTTTGTGTTTTATTCCTATGTGTGTGTGCAGGTAGTTATCATTGGAAGTCAGAGGATAACTCTCTCACCTTTATATTAAATTCAGGTTGTCAGCTATTTAGCAACAGATATTTTTACCTACTGATCCTTCTCATCAGCCATCTCTGAGGTCCTTTTATCTGTATATGCTCCGAATTTTGTTTATTTGTTTACTTTTAAAGATAATCTCAAAATAATGCTGTCCTGGAATTCTATATAGAACAGGCTAACCTTGCTCAAACTCAAAGAGATCTGCCTGTCTCTGCCTCTTGAATGCTGGGTTTAAAGGCATGAACTATAACACCTAACTCGGTTTAACTTTGATATCTTTAGTAACTCCATTGGCAACAGATAGAAAGAAAATTAATTTAACCGAACTTCATGTTATATTATCCAAAACTCTGTGACCATCCTCAACCTTGGTTGACCCCTTCCTCCCACACACATCTTTTGTTGTTGTTGTTTTTTGTACAAAGAAATGGTTATGTTCCTTTTTTTTTTATGAAGGTGATAATTGTGTTTAGCCTTAGAGGCAAGCCTAACAGCATCTTACTTCTCTGTGTCCCATCTAGTTTTATGTTCCCTTTTTGTAGTCATAAGATCTAGAATGTAAACTCTTCAGTGACTTCCAAAGACTGAAAATTTTTTTAATAACTTTTTAAATTCTTTAATTATTTAAGGAGGATAGGGATCTTTAAATTTGAGTTGTCCGCTTTGTATGGAAAAATAAATTTGTAATAGCTTAATAACTTATATAATACAAATCAAAATTTGTATATTCATAATGAAGGATTTTTCACTTGTATTCCCAGGCTAGTTTTCACCCATTTATGAAAAAGAGTTTTAGACCAAGATGACCTCAAAGGTCTCCTCTACATTCTAAGGAATTGTGCTTCTGATAACCTGTGTGCTGGGAATCTGTATGAGAAAGCATGTCACTTTCATTCTTGGTTTTTTTAGACACTTTGTCATGTCCTAGAATGTGATTCAAGTAACTTCAGATATCTTTTTTTTTTTTTTAATATACCCATTTACTTATCTGTTTACTTTTTTTCCCTGGGTTTGATAGACAACAAAGATATTTGCACGATAGAGGTTTCTTTCATAGTAAAATTTCACTGGATTGTCTCAGGTTCTAAGAATTGAGCAACCACAAATCTAGAACAACTCTGTTGAAGAGACTATTTACTTACGGGTGATATATGTTCTCTAAAGATGTGACATTATAATAGTTCCCTTTTTCTATTTGGAGTCAGTCTGGCTAAAATTGGTGTTTCTTGTAATTGGATCTGTCAGGGTAGAATGGTGAGCAATTTTACAACTGTTTATCTTAAGAAAACAAAATTACAAGCCTGGCAATGGTGGTGTAAGCCTTTAATCTGTCTGACTCTGGCAGAGACAGGTAGATCTCTGACTTCAAGGCCAGCTTGGTCTACAAGAGCTAGCTACAGAGAAAAAACAATAACAACAAAAAAAGGAAGAAAGAAAAGAAAAAATAGTAAAAACAAAGTAAAATTCCTTATAGTCTTAGAATTTTTGCAAGATTTCTTCTGACTTTATTTTTTTCTCATACATTCAGATTGCATATTATCTACTAAAAAAAAGTAACAGGAGGGTTCTTTATAAACCTTGAAAAGTCAGCCTATCTTTAAACAGTAATGCTATCCTAAACAGTGTGCAAAGTTGAGTGGTTACCATTTTTTATTGATTGATAGGATACCATTTTATAATCCAGATTGTTTCATTTTTATCTAGTAGAAAAAACTGACTTGACTGTGAGGGCTGGGAATATAATTTGGTAGGTAAACTGCCTCCCTTGGCTCAGTCCCTAGTGCCATGTAAACTTTGTATAATGGGCCTGGCGGTGGTGGCGCATGCCTTTAATCCCAGCACTCAGGAGGCAGAGGCAGGCGGATCTCTGTGAGTTCGAGACCAGCCTGGTCTACAAGAGCTAGTTCCAGGACAGGCTCCAAAACCACAGAGAAACCCTGTCGGGGGGGAGGGGGGGGGGACAACTTTGTATAATGGTAGAAGCAAGTAATTCTAGCTTGGAAGGTGGGGTGGAAAATCCTAAATTCAAGGTCATTCTTAGTTGCACAGCATGTTTGAAGCTAGTTTAGGCTGCATGAGACATTTCAATAATAATCTTCATTAAAGAAAAAGGAAAGGACAGCTAAAGCCAGCCTTGGTTGCACGTCCAAGAACCTGTCCAAAATCACTTGACAATGAAGCTGTGTGAATGTATTTTTATTGCATTTCTCACCAGTTGGTGTGTAGTGATCTGGTTAGTGCACTGAAACAGATGTCCTACATAGCTTTAAACGTTTTTTTTTTTAAAGATTCTCTGTTTTTTCCCCCATTATAGCGCTGGATAAAGCAAGCCTTGGAAGAAGGGATGACTCAGACATCATCTGTGCCCCAAGAGACTAGAACACAGCACCTATACCAAAGTAATGAGAATAGTAATTCTTCTAGTATCTGTAAAGACAATGCAGGTATGTATCTGATCTTTTTATCAATTTAACATGAAACAGTTACCATCTGAGGTTCACAGTAAAAATTTTAGTGTTGGTACTCCGATATAAAAAAGAATAGTGTGTTCTCTAAATAGTTACTTTACATCTGTCTTTACAGAGGAAGAGAAAGATCTCGAGTCAGGGATCAGTTTTCCCAGGACGACAAAGAAGGAAGTAGACAGTATACAGATAACAGCAGAAATGGTTATAAAAAAGGTTAGATACGTTTAAAGTAGTAAGTTTAGGAAATCTTTATTTGTATTTTATAAGGGGAGGCAGTAGAAAGTGGTGGAATTCTAATGTTCAGGAAGAAAATGAAAATATAAAGTGGCTTGTTGGGTGGAATCTGGCAAATGGGGCTGGAAATAATGAGATTATGAGAAATGGTTGTTTTTTTTTTTCCAAGGATTTGCCCCTAAGACATATTAAATTCCTGAGATGACTTGGCTTTAAATCTTCTGATCCATTGTCTTTCACCATGTTTTATTGCAGACCTCTAACAGATAACATTGGTGCACTGACTTATGTTACCTTTTTGTTTCTGTATTTGCTGCACAAGGTTTCTCTTTTTAATCTAGGCTGGTGTCAAATTCATCCTCCCCAGTGCTCAAATTCAGAAATGTACCACCATCTTTGTCTTCACATGTTGCATAGTTTTTTTTTTCCTTTTTGCCAAAATTCTGTGGTATCAGCATAATTAGTATGTCCTTGGGATGGGAGATTGTCACTCAGTGGTAGAACATGTTCTTTTAGCTTTTGTGGTGCCCTTGTTTCAATCCGTGACTCAAACAAAGAAATAAAATAAACCATTTTCT
This sequence comes from Alexandromys fortis, assembly GCF_014885135.2. Lineage (NCBI taxonomy): Eukaryota > Metazoa > Chordata > Mammalia > Rodentia > Cricetidae > Alexandromys > Alexandromys fortis. Next base: position 2,846,614 of record NW_026067943.1, read on the forward strand.
GTGATTTCCATAAGCTTACCTCTAAATCAGTTTTCTGAATATTATATAATCAAAACATACCATAAACAGGAAAGTGGAGGAAAGTAAGACAAGATGATTGCTGCAAGTTCAAGACCAGCCTGGGGCACCTAGCAAGACCCTATCTCAACAGAAAACAAAAATTACAAAATATATTAGTTACTACAACTCATGTTAAGGCTACAGCTAATATAATTTTTCAGAGTTTTACTTTATATTGTTTTGGGGGTTTGTGGATTGCTCTTCTTAAACCACTATTTGTTGACTTGTTGATTATTATGGAGTTTAATAGAATTTTACTAGTTCATCTACTGAGACAGATTCAGGTTTGATTAAACATAATTTTTGAGGCAGATTTCCCTCAATTGTGTCAACTTTTAGACAGCTTTTAGAGTGTAGTTAGAATAGCTGAATTGGACTGTAAAGTGTGACTCCCTCTATCTGTTGGGTATGTAGTGTAGTTATATAGATAGTTAATCTTAGAAAATAATAACTGTACCGCAGTTCATTTCCTGGCTTTCACATACTTAGAGAGAAATTGTCTTTGTTACTACATGTCCTCAGTAGAATGGAATTAGCACTGTTAGTCACCAACCTTTATTACATTTCTACCTACATCCTAGCAAGCAATGAGAAACATCTCAGAACACACCTTGCCCTTAAAGAGTCAGTGTAAACAGAAGGAAAGAGTTACATAAAGAAACCCATCAGTAGTCATCATTTAAATGTGGTGTGAGTCATAAGGAGTTCCTTTGTTGTGTTTCAAAAAGCTTTGTTTGCAAAAATACTAAGTTGATGAAGAGAGTGAGGAAATATATGATACAGTAGAAAAAAATCGAACAGATCTTTGAAATCCAGTTCTGTATCCTTAAACTGTATGATGTTACTAAATATCTCTGATCGTCATCTGTAAAGTAAGAATAACAATCCCTGCTAATAAGCTCAATAGTATTATTTATAAAGTGCTTAGTTTAGTATCAGACCCATAATAGAAATTGCTGCTGACATTCTACACAGAATACTTGTTCTTGTCTAGTATGAGCTACCTAGATTAAAAATAATAAATTATTCCTCTGGTGTGGTTGCGCCTAATGTCTAATCCCACTAATCAAGACTGGTGAGAAAATCTGGTTTTTGAGGCCAACCTGGTCTATATAGTAAGGCTGTCAAAAGGAAAAGTCAGAGGATGCTAGAAACTAAAATTGTATAAAAGAAGATGTATTACCATTGACACAGGGAAGAGATATGATGTTTGTTTGTAAATAACATTTATATGACCCCAGGGATACCTTAATAGTAACTGAAAAGTTCAGAGTTAATAACAGTTGAGTAAAGTCCTTGGTTAGAAGTAAATATGACTTAAATACTAAGAAAATTAATGAAGACAATTTTTTCAGCCTCAAAGTTAACAAAGCTAAGAAACAATCTGGGAATAGTCGTACTTGGATATATGATGCAAAAAAACATTATTAAAAATACATTTTAAGTTTACACATAAAGGAAATTCTGTATTCACTAATGGAAAGAATAAATTCTATGCACCCATATTCTTTCTCCTCCAACAGATTCCAAGGAAGCATCATTTAAAAATTGGATTCTCAGCTTATCTAAAATTTTTCAAAGAAAACTTGGAAAGGTAGTAATAAAGTACTTTGCTAAAAATACATAATTACCTTCCCTGTGACCATAATGGCTGAGTTATCATAGCACATCTATAAGAGCAAAGGAGAATATGGAACAAAACACCTAGATTAGGGCTGTGAAATAGAGGCATGGTAAATTGCTCTGGAGTTTTCAACTACTTGAAAGATTGTTAAATGATTGGATCCTTTGCCAATGCAAGTTCTAAGTGCATTAAAATATTTTCTCTACTATTTTTGGGTTCTTTTTGTTTTGGTTGATTGGTTTTTGATTTGTTTCAGTTTATTTTTTTGAGACAAGGTTTCACTATGTAATCCTGACTAGCCCCAAACTTGCCATCTTCCTGCCTTAATCTTCTATATGCTAGATGGAGGTATGTACCACCACACCCAACACTTTAATTCAGATAGTATTAACTATTGTTTTTGTGGCCCTACTGTCTTTGAGTTAATATAGTAATAAAATGATTTTCAGTAAAACAATAGAACAGCAAGAGCCAGGTAGTGGTTGCCCACACCTTTAATCCCAGTACTCAGGAGGCAGAAGCAGGTGATTCTCTGAATTCAAGGCCAGCCAGGGCTATACAGAAAACCATGTCTTGAAAAACTAAACAAAGGACAAACCAATCTGTTCATATGCTTTAAAAATATTTATAATCATAAACTCACTAGTTGTGGGTACTTTATAAAGATGTAGACACTAAATAATTGTGTACAGAATATTCATAATTGCTAATAGTTCCAAATTACATAGATAAATTTTTAAAAAGACAAACTCCAACTGATTAAAGAGTAATAGAATTTGTGATTTTGAAATGTGTTCACCTACATGATCTTGATGAAATAATATATATTATCATTAACATTTAAAGAAGTATAAGAGTGTGTGTGTCTACTTGTGTGCACATGTGCACCTACACATTTGTAGTTTCAAAGGACATCTTGCAAGAATCAGTTGTTTTCCTTCTACCTTGTGGATCTTGAGAGTTGAACTCAAGTAATCAGCCTTGACGACAAACCTTCACTTTCTGGGGCATCTCATGGGCCCTTTTAATTTTTATTCTTGGTTTGAGGTCCTCACCCAGTATAAAAGCCTTTTATTTGATCTCTGTTACCACAATTTATAAAATAGTTTATACTTGATTGGTTTTATCAAATTGATCTTAGATCAGGAGAAAGTGTCACTTGTGAATTAGATTTACTCACCTCCTTGAATCTGCAAGAGGTTTAAAGGATATTGTATATGACCAGTTCTCTTAGGAATATAAAGTTTCCTTGATATTTTTTTTTTTTGACATTTGAAATGGAGAAAGCAACATCCACTCATGAATTTGATAGTGTCGTGTATGATTGTTTAATGAATTTATCTAAAAACATTTGCCAGCTGTATTTATTATGAAAACTAAACTTTTAGATGAGCTGTCTGGGCATGGTGGTATATGCCTTTAATCGCAGCACTTACGTCAGAAGCAGGCAGATCTCTGGGGTTGGAGGCACAACTGATCTACAGAGCAAGTTCCAGAACAACCAGGACTCCACAGAGAAACCCTGTCTCGGGGTAGGAGGAATGAACTGTCAAAACTGGAGAGATGACTAAAACACTTTCTATGTAAACATAAGAGGCTACGTTTGAATTTAATTCCCAGCATCCATATAAAAAAGCCAGGCATGGCTGAGTATTCCTATAATTACCACATTGAAAAGCAGACATGGGCAGATTTCTGGAGCTTGCTGGCTAGCTAGGCAGCCTAGCCAAAGCAGTGAGGTTCAAGTCCAGTGAGAGACTGTCTCAGGGACAAGGTGGAGACAGTAGAGTAAGATATCTATTATCCTCTGGCTTCTACATGCAAGTGTACACACCCACCCACACATGGATTTGCACACATACGCCACACATTCTACAAACCACCCAAAAATATGAATTATCACGTTTTCCCACTGTTTTGTTACTATTTATCATAGTCTAGAGTTTTTAGCTATACGCATACGTCCCTCTTTCCGAAGGAAAGGGGGTGTACGTACTGGTAAAGAAGGATGAGTGTTGTCATATGAAAGTAATAGAGTTAGTTATGTACCAAGAAAAGTAGCAGGAAAACTAGTAGACATTTATAGATTGGCTAAATACAAAACCATATGTGAACATTAAGATGGGCAAATGGAGAAGTATGTCCTATTCCTAATTGTAATAAAAAGTAGAGAACAACCCAGGCGGTGATGGCACACACCTTTAATCCCAGCACTCGAGAGGCAAGTGGATCTCTGTGAATTTGAGGCTAGCCTGTTTTACAGAGCAAGTTGGGGGGGGGGGGAGAACTGGAAATCCAAGTCCCTCAGTGATGAGGGTGGGTGGGTTTAAAACTTGATTAGCTGAAAAGGGTCATGAAATGTCATTAGTGAGGTTGCTCCCTAAATTACAACTGATTGTTGTATCAAAACAAAATTGAATTGGGAGGCTAGTATTTCCAAGAATATCAGTATTCCTAGATGTGGTGTGTGCCTAGAATCCCATCACTGGAGAAGTTGAGAAAGGAAAGTCCTAAGTATGCGCCAACCTAGACAAGCATTACAAGACCCTGTCTCAAAGGGGGTGGGGGTGTTAATGTCAATTCCATATTGTTTAAGAAGTAGAATAACTTTCAGAAACAAGATCAGTATATTTAGAAACCAATGGAAATAAGGTAGGGGAACATTGTAGCTTAGTGGTAAAGTACTTGCAAGAAATATACAAGGATCAAAAATGTGTATAACAAAGAATAGTCTAATGGAAATAAATGTGTTTAATTCAGTGAAGAACGATTATAGCTGTTTTTGTTACAAAAGATTTGCAAAGAAGGAAAAGTGCTAGTAGACATTTGCTACCTACTAGAAAGGTGGAGTAGGAATCAACTCCCTAAACTTAATTTTAAGTATAATTTAGGGTGTCAAGGGATGGCTCAGTGACTAAAAGTACCTGCTTCACAAGCCTGAGGACCTGAATTCAGATTCTACAACAGTATAAAAAGCAGGATATGTAGGTGTAAGAATTCAGATTCCAGAACCATCTAAAAAACAGGTGAGTGGTGAGATGGTGTTGTGGAGACAGACCACAAAAGCACAGGCCATACCTGGAGTATGCTGTGCTATAGAGCTGAAGAGAGAACAAACTCCCAAAAGTTACCTCTGGCCTCTACACAGGTGTAGTATAAATGGACACTTTTTTTTTCTCTTAAGTATGAATTAGGTAAGGGATATAGCTAAATATATAGAGTGTTTACCCAGCATGTATGGGTGTCCTGCAATTGAACCCTCAAAGCTTTGCTCCTATAACCCCAACACTTGGGGGACTATGGCAGAAAAATTGCCAACAGTGAGTTCCATCTCAGCCTGGACTACATACTGGGCCACGGTGAGAACCTGCTCTCAAACACACATAAGCATACTGAGTTACAGACTCAATATATTGAGATCATTAAAAAAAAAAAATGGGGACATACTGCCAAACCTGAGAACTTGGACTCAATCCCTGAGATCCACATGGTGAAGGAAAGAACAACTCCCCTAGTTGTCCTTTGACTTTGAAGTGCACAACATTGCATGTATGCATCCATATACATTTATACATGACATGAAATATTTTTAAAAGCCAAATAGGAATTAAAAATTAAAGGTCATAGATCAGTAAGTGACATTTTCGTAGTTTTAGGGATAGAATTGCTAAGACGTAATTGTAACAAGCAAAAGATAATGACAGATACATTAGCTAATAAAAAGCATTGTAATAAAGGCAATAAAAACTTTTTAGATTTATGTTTTGCCTATACCTATCATGTACATATACCACATATGTGCTTAGTTCCCCTTGGAGTTCAGAAGACAGCATTAGATTCCCTAAAACTGAAGTTAGAGATGGCTATGAGCTGCTATGTGGGAACTGGCCACTGAACCTGGTTCCTCTGTAAGAGTAGCCAATGCTCTTAACCAGTACCATCTCTCTAGTCCCAGTAAATACATTTTAAGAGCAAATAAGCTGAAAAGGTATATTTGTAACATTTTTGACGATCAACATCTTTATAGAACTCTTATAAAACATTAAAAAACAAGAGAAAGACCCACATACAATGGCTGAATGTGGGCAGATAATTTACACAAGAATAAATACAAAGGTAGTAAATATATGTAAATGTGCGAGTGTTCATCATGAAGAATGAGGAGGCAGTCAGCAGTCCTGTTTTGTAGCTCTTTGTGCTATTTGTCTTGAAACATCCTCTTGCTGAATAATCTGCTGCTAGGCTGGTGATCCATAAGCCTTAATAGTCTGGTCCACCTCCAGCACTGGGGTTACAGACAAGAGTGCAACTATATCTTGACTCTTCATATTGGTACTGGAGATTCAAACTCACATTCTCAAGTTTGCATAGCTCCCAGCCTCATAGTCATTCTTTAACAACAACAAGAAAAAGCCCTATATTTGTCCTAATAATAAGTACAGAAAAAAAGGATAGAGAACAACATTTTTAGTCATTGAAGTACGTTTATAATTGCAATAAAGGAGAATATTTAGTACAGGTTAAATTTTGGCAATATTAATGTCATTTACTCATTTTTAAAGGGTATTCATAAATTAGACATGGTAGCACATGCCTATATTTCCAGGTTTTGGAAGTTAAGAGAAGGATGCTAGTTTGAAGCCAGCCTGAATTACATGGCTAGTTCAAGGTCACTTCAAAGTAAGACCCTATTTCAAAAACCCAGGCTAGCCCCCAAAGAATAAGAACTTAGAAAATTTTATTCCTTATTAGAGAAATTTGTGGGAAATCATTTTTACTTGCATGGGTGGGTTTAAATGCATGGTGGTTTGTTTACATAATCTTGGGAAGTATTGAATCAACATTTTTTAAGAGATGAGTGTATGTGTATGTTAGACATACATGAAATTTGACAGCTGTATACAAAAAAAAAATCAGAAAAGAGATGATAGGCTACTGATCTGTGAATTCCGGCAGTCTCTAGGTCTGTCTGTTGAAAATAGCATCCTAAGTGTTCAGTAAATATCTTTAAATAGATATCACATTCATTCATTTGTATGGCCGCTTCCTTCAACTTTCCTACCGTGATCTTTACTACAAAATAAGTCTTTAGTAGTTAATTTTTGAACTTCCAGTACAGGGTTCTTAAAGATTGGCTTTGAAGTCTTTAGAAGTGTTTAAAAGTTACTATGCAGATTAGTTTTGAATTACATGTTTATTTGGTTTTTGTACCTAAGCACATTAAGAGTAAAACAACACATAGGCCAATTGGAAAGTTACTCTTTGCAGTGTAGGAAAATTAAAAATCCCGAGAAAACAGAAAAATAAATATTGTATCCACTTAAACATAATCAGTGCCTCATACCTCTTTGTATTGGTTATTCTGTTGAGTCCAGTAGCTTCACAGTTCTAGTTCCATACCATTATATCACCAGAGTGCTGTTCCTAAGCACATCTCTGATAATGATCCAAACTTTGCCTTGGAAGCCTGGTATGATTGCCATTGTTCCCACCAAGCCATGAGGCTATAGTTTGGTATGCTTTTATTAAGACTGTAAGGCAGGATGGTTACAGATGGAAGCTCTGTTTGCAAAAGCTCCCGTCTAGGCTAACTTGATCTTCAGTACCATATAGGCTAGGGAAACATGGACCAGGTGCTACAACATCTAGTTTTTCTTTCTATATATTAGTCTTCAATATAGGGTGATGAAAATAACAGTAATGTTAGGATTTATAGACATGTTAAATTTTCATTTCCGGTACACTGTACAATGCCTGGTATACAAGAAAAACTTTGGTTTTTGTTTTGTTCGCTGAGAATGGAAGCCATAGTTTTGTTCAAGCCTAGGCTAGCCTTCAATTCTTAGGCTCAAGCAATTCTACCTCACCCACCTGAGTAGCTGGGGCTACTGCCCCTTGACACTATATCTGACTTTACATACCTTGAAGGGTAATTTACATTTTTTTTTAATTTTCGTTCTTACTGAGGGCCCATGGTATGCATGTGGAGTTCAGAAGATAACTTTTGGGAGTTGGTTCTGGTTCTCTGCTTCCACCTTTACATGGGCTCCAGGGATTGAGCCACAATTCACCTTTACTTGTCAGATATCTCAGAGGCCCTTTGTAACTACTTGAGCCTACTAATTTTTTTTAAAGTCTTATTATTTATCCCAGGCTGGCCTAGAATTTGCTGTGTAGACTAAGCTGACTTAAATTTGAGGCAATCCTGTGTCTGCCTCAAAAGTGGTGGGGTTATAGTCAAGTTTAATCATACTGGTAAGAAACTTAAGTCAAACGTATTTTACATGTTTTCTCTAAGGTCTTTGAAAAGAGAATAAATATATAATGGCCTTTATACACCTAACTTTGCATGTAGTATATGTTAATGATTTTAACTATAAATGAATAAAAGTATATTTTTCCTCTGAGATATGTTTTTCCTGAAGGTCCTCTTAAACACAAGTAACTATACTACATCAAATACAAAACATAGTCACTAAAATATTTAGTATAATAACTTGCTTTTTTTGTGTGTACCTAAGAATACAGAGTTAGTCTAATCAGAAGGAGTTTTGTTTTGTTTTTAGTAGTTGAGAAGTTTTTATAGGAACCATTTCTAGCTCCTAGTGTTCAACGTTTGACCACTAGGAGCTAGGTAAGTGTCCAAGATCATGTGTGTCTCCTACTGTGTTTGCTGGAAGAGCTGCTGAAAGAGTACACAGATAAATAAGGAAAGATGGATATAGGTGTGACAACCCAGCAGGTGGTAGTATAAAAGTAGAGAATGGTTTAAGTACTTCACATTAAAATTGTTCAGACTCATGTGGAGTTTCTCTGGGACATAGAATGCTTCCGAAGTTACAGTCATTGTAGTGATTAGAAGTATGTTTAGGCATTGGGTTTGAGTAGAAGATAATGGGATGAGGCATAAGGAGAGTTATGAAGAAGGACCAATTACAGAACCCTTTCTACCTAGCCTTACAGTAAAATATGATTCAGTTCTCATCCAAGTTTTGTGTTTCACAGACTTACTGAGCCCTTTAAAGAAATGGAAGTCTCGCTATCTGATGGAGCAGAATATCACCAAGTTGCTTCGGCCTCTGTCTCCAGTTACACCACCCCCTTCCAGCTCAGGCTCAAAGAGTCCCCAGCTGTCCACACCTGGCCAGACTCACCCAGGAGAAGAGGAGTGTCGAAATGGATATAGCCTCATGTTCTCACCAATCACATCTCTTACTACTGCTAGTCGCTCCAACACTCCTCTGCAGTTTGAGGTGATTGGGGTTTGGTTGTTGGGAGTGATTGATATGAAAGTCATTATTTACACTTCCTCTTCATATATTATTTCAGGAGTTTATTAACTGTCTTCTTTCTTCATCTCATTAAGAAAACCTTAGGATTGGACCAGTGCAAATTTATGAGATTTGTCGTGTGTGTGTGTGTGTGTGTGTTGTGAAAGTCATTAACATGCCTATAAAGAAAATATATTCACTTGAACTCTGGAAAGAAAAAAAAACATGGAGTCACTATGGACTGGTAGCTGGTAGCCTCTTGCTTGGCAGCCCCTGTTCTTGCCAAAATTGGAACAGTGCTGCCGAGATCCCATTCATTTGTCTTTTGGCATTCAGTCCTTCAGTCTCCTTAATTTTAGGTAATAAGTATGCTAGATCTTCATCTTTATTATATTTATCAGTCAAAAGAAGTGTCTAGGTGCCTGTGGTACCCATTAGTTTCCCAAGCCTGGGCACTCAGACTGCACTGTGGGCTCATGTATGTGTGCTTAAGACCTTTTAACTATATAGTGTCTTTGCAGGTTTTTTGGTAGCTCCACTATGGCCTCAGGGAACAGAGACTTAGAAATACTGTGGTATGGCTTATGGTGAATGTGTTTGTTGTTTTTGTTGTTGCTGTTTTGTTTTGGTTTTACCACTCCAGGTTTCTTTCCCTCTGTGTTACAATGTGTTAGGACTGAGAGACTAAAAGGCTAGAAACATGCCTTAATGGTTGGATTACATTAGAAGTATATGTAGTAAACTGTCTCTAAAAGTTATACTCAATCACTTTAGTATTCAAGTTCAAATGGAAGATGTAACTATAATCCATGTGTATTAAAACCCATCTTTTGCATACGTGTTGCTTTAATTAAATAGATATTCTGTGGTGGGGGACAACTTGATCCACCCACTAAAAAGTCTGATTTTCTTTTCTCTGTTGTTGTCTTGATAAAGCTGAATGTCTAAGAGCCACACTCTTGTTGAAGCTTTTATGAGTGTGTAGGATTCTTCTTTGGCTAATGTAAAAAAAGATCTAGCAACTATGAAAGCAGAACAATGTCCTCTTTTCTAACCCAGTCATTATTCATTTGCTATAGAGCAAACATTTCTGGGTGGGAAAATGTCATCCTGGTTACATTTGATTTTCCCAGTGAAATTATATTCCACTGCCAACTCTTTTTAATCAGATATTAAAGCAGAATTTAGACCATTGTAACTTTTTCTGCTTAATAGTTAAAACTTTCAGTTAGCAATTAGAATTTCACAGTACAGTATCCTAAAAAGAAATTGTCCTTGGAGTGCAATCTGTTATAGGAATGCACCTTATCATGACAGGTTAGGTTAAGCTTCATTATTAATGTTATAATTAATGAAACTAGAAGTCTTCCAAAACAAGCAAGTTTATACCCAGCACATTTCCTTTTTTTTTTTTTTTTTTGGTTTTTGAGACAGGGTTTCTCTGTGGCTTTGGAGCCTGTCCTGGAACTAGCTCTGTAGACCAGGCTGGTCTCGAACTCACAGAGATCCGCCTGCCTCTGCCTCCCGAGTGCTGGGATTAAAGGCGTGCGCCACCATCGCCCGGCTCCCAGCACATTTCCTATCCCTTGCTGCATGTAATAATGATAAAATGCTATGTAAATGCAAGATCTTTTAAAAGAGAGAAAGAATGTGGATTTTGGTGAATCTCAGTCTAAGTATACAGTTAAAATACCAGGAAGCAGGCTGACTCGGCAGTAAAGCTACTTGCTGCCAAGTCTGACCACCTGAATTCAGCTTAGCAACCCACATGGTAGAAGTAGAAAACCAGCTCCACAATTTGAACCTCTGGCTTCACCACAGAGTCATAAAATAAATAAATGTAAAATTTTAAACATTAAAACATAGGATTTAAAGACATGGCTCAACAGTCAAGAGTTTCCATTGCCAGCACCCAAATTGGGTGGGTTCCAACTACCTGTAACTCCAGCTCCAAGGGATGGAACTCCCTCTATGTCTTCCTTAGGCACCTGCACTAACATGTACAGACACATACATATGCATTCACAAAATTTTTAAAAATAAGTTAAACTATTTTAGGGGCCCAGCGATTCAGAGTAACTGTTCTTGCCAAGGACTGGACTTTGATTACAAGCACCCATGTGGTGACTCATAACCCTCTAACTCCAGTTCCAGGGATCTGATACTCTTTTCCACAGGCACATGGTGCATAGACATACATGCAGACTTAACATACAGGGGGGGGGGGGCAGACAGAGAGAAAGATATTAAGGCAGTGTTGCCATTCTCACATCCAGACATGCCAGTCTTTGTCATCATTCTGATAGCAATGTTTTTTTTCTACAGTTGAGTATGGAAAGGTTGGTTTGCAAGCTTTTTTTTTTTTTTTTCATCAAAACTGACACAGCGAGTTGGGACTAGGTCATACATCTAAATCCCCTCAGTTTGAAGACAGCTGTTAGTCTAGAAAGGAAATAATACATTGAAAGGTGATACAATCTGAAACTTAACTGCTGTATTGTTCTTCCAATGTACAGTTATTTGGAAGAAGAAAGTGTTGAAATAAAATTTTCTGTTAAAAAATTTAAAAGTAAAATAAAATACAGGCTAGAGTAACTCTAGTTAAGACCTCTGGCCTTTCTTCAGGACTCAACTTTGAATTCACAACACGCCCACATGGCCTCTCTCACCTATCTATAATGCTGGTCTTTGGGGTTCTAATGCCCTCTTCTGATCCTGCCAGGTACTGCACGCATGTGGTTACACGGACATGCAGGCAGGCAGGCAAACACATAATGTAAAAATGGAAAAACTTTGAATAGAAAACGTACATTCGGAACATATATAGTACTAAGGGGATGAGGTGTACACAGTCAAGAATGAGCTCTTCAGGAAGAGAAAGAATCTAGAGGAAGAATAAAAGTAACTTGAGAGAAGAACAATGCCCACTTAACCTTGCCTTTCCCTTCTGGTGTCCTCTCAGGTGCATACTCTGTCTTACACAGGTTCTAGTGTGTCTTGAACATCTAGCACCCTCCCCACTGGAAAGCATTTACTACCCAAACCTTGTTTTGCTGAAGCAGCTCAGTATATCCTATTATGGCATGACGTACGTCTGCTATCTGGGCCACAGTTGACAGTCTATATATTGAGAACCCTCCCCTTACTCCAGCCCCTGGTATCCTGAGTCCTTGTTATAGCTGCCATCATCACTTTACTGTTGTCATTTATATCACTCTATCAAGAGCTCACTGTTCAGTCCCCATTATAGAGGTACTGCCTCAGCTAAATGTCCTATCCAGTGTAGGTCACAGAACAAATATACATATACAAAGTATTTTTGTTGGGTTTTGTGTGTGTGATGGGGAGGTATTTTGTTTTATTGTGGTCCCTAAAATACAATGGATTGTAACTCTGATAGAGCCATTCAAGTCTTAAGAGGAACTAGCCATCTCTCTCTTCTGTTAGTTCCCAGGTATTCCCCTGGATAATTCAAAATCGAAGCCTGAAGCTAGTAAGGAAGTGAAGAAAGATGGTGATCAGAGGGGGTATAAGGTGAAGGACCAGAGTTCCTCTAGGAAGAATAAGGATTTGGGTACTCTCACCATCCCATAAGAAACCCCAAGTCCTCTAAAAAAATTTTTAAAAAAGAAAGTTTAACACTGTAACATTTCACGTAACTTTCCTGAGTCTACTTGAGGTGTTTACTTACAGCATGAAACATACCTAATTTTCCTTAAGTGCTTTCCAAGACACCATGACCTGTCTCTAAAAACCAAAGAAACAAAACCAGCCAGTGGTGGTGCAAACCTTTAATCCCAGCACTGGGGATGCAGAGGCAAGCTGATCTCTGTGATTTGAGGCTAGCCTGGTCTACAGTGAGTTCCAGGACAGTCTCCAAAGCTATACAGAAAAACCCTGTCTTGGAGAAAGGGAAAAAAAACACACCAGGAAGCATTTAACAAATCACTTTGTCCATGGAGATGAGTTCTACAGTTAAACATTTCCCCTGTACATTCTTAACCACACCTACCCCCTCCTCCAAAAAAAAAAAGTTGTGACTAACACCCATGCTTATCTTTCTCTTGTGTTTTGCTTCTTTTTTTTTTTAAGGTTTTTTTTAGAGTTATTTAATTATGTATACCGTATTTTCAGTATTCTGTCTGCATGTATGCCTGCAGGCCAGAAGAGGGCACCAGACCCCATTACAGATGGTTGTGAGCCACCATGTAGTTGCTGGGAATTGAACTCAGGACCTTTGGAAGAGCAGGCAGTGCTCTTAGCTGCTGAGCCATCTCTCCAGCCCCATGTTTTGCTTCTTGAAGTAGATGAATAACAAGATGCTTTTCCCTCCTCTAAAACTCTTCCCCTGAGAGCTACTCTATGCATAGTCATAAAGGGTAGTTATCATACAGTCTCAATCACACATGGTAGCTGAGAGTGAGTGCATGAATGTGGTCCTGAATGTGTGGAAGGGCTGGAAATCTGAGTGAATGGGATGCTAGGCATTCACAGCAAGTAGATTGAATCTTCTGTGTAGCTGGGAAAGTAGAGCAAGGAAAATTAAGTAGCTGTATATATGTTGTGGGGTTGGTTTTATTGCTGTCATTTGGGAGAAGCAGTGGCTGAAGAGTTTCATTAAAGAAGAAAATCTTCAAAGGATACAGATTCTGTGTGCTGTCAGAGCCTTGTTAAAGTAATGAATAACATCTGCATGTTAACAAGGAAAGTAGAGTTGGTCGGTGCTGTCTCATTATTCATCATGCATATGATGACTTATTTGGGGGCTTAAACTGACAGCTCTGCATTAGGCTTCAGGTGATAGTTGAGCAGCTTCCTTTGGAAACCCAACTTTCTTCAGCTTTCCTTCATCTTGTCTGGAGAGCCTTACTGCGTGTAAATATGCAAGGAACTCTGGGTTATAGGCCCTTTGTTCTCCAGTGTCTGGGATATGTATGGTTGCTCTACAATAATTGATACCTCTTAGGCTATCAATGAGTGCATTTCTTGAAAACCCTCTGCTGTAAAGATCCTAAATTCAGATTTTAGTGTTAACTTTTTTAAAAATATTTATTTATTTATTCATTATGGATACAATATTCTGTCTGTGTGTATGTCTGCAGGCCAGAAGAGGGCACCAGACCTCACCTCATTACAGATGGTTGTAAGCCACCATGTGGTTGCTGGGAATTGAACTCAGGACCTTTGGAAGAGCAGGCAATGCTCTTAACCACTGAGCCATCTCTCCAGCCCTAGTGTTAACTTTTATTATAAACTTTAGACAAAAGTGGTGACTATTAACCCTATAAATCTACACAGAACCTTTTCCTCTTAAAGAGAAAGTTATAATCTCTATCTTTTAGAAAATAACCAATTTTTTAATCCCACTCTCTAAAATAATTAGGGCCCAACTTCCTGAGAATTTTGAGTCAGTAGGCTTTTCTATAGATAATTAAGAAACGGAAAAGATCGTATTCCCCTAGTTTACTGTTCATTTCCTGGGTGTTGGGAAAGCGTAGGTTGTTCTGACCTTGGTTGCTACAGATTCTAGTATAGCAGGGATTTGATATTTGATGTGGTATTTGGATTTCTGGTACCTTCTTTGTAGGCAGTTGACCTAATAGAGGAAATCTTGATGTTAGGGATTAACAGGTGGGTTTTATCACGGATGTGTAGTGATATATCAGTGGTAGGTATTAGCAGTCCTTTTATACATTGGTAGACAGCAGAGGACACAACAAGAAGAATTGAGCAGACAGAAAGTTGCATGAGAAACATTACTCAAGGTATAAGTTTACAAAGGACGGGTTGGTTGCTATCTTTAATGCTAGTCTTACTGAACCAGTAATTTACATGCTTGACTTTTCGGCTACCTTCTACTTTTATCCACCTTCCCTCCCTCACCACCTTCTATTAATACTAATTTAGTAATATATAACACCAATTTAAGACCCTATTGTGCTTATGGGTCTCGCATATGCCCGTGACTGCACTGCCAGCCCCCAAGTGTGTTTCAGTTGGCCAGAGTGATTATGTTGTCCAGTTGCTTGGTGCCAGCTTTCCCAGTGTTCTCATGCAGAAACATCGAGATTTCTTAGTAGTCTGGCTTGTGGGCACTTTTCATTGCCCAGTGGACTTTACATGTTAATGAGTCTCTCTGATGCTTCCATCCCTCCCTTGTACACCTGTGCCCTTTACCTCCCTTTCTGCACTTTGACTTTTTCCTTTCTACCATGTCCTATATCTCTGTTGATTTTTATCCTTTCAGCTTTGTCACCGAAAAGACCTGGATTTGACAAAAGTGGGATACCCAGACTCCAGCGCTCACAGCTGTGCTGATAGACCTTCCCTGCTCAACTGTAGTCATCCTGACCTGACTTCTCATCCCTCTGTCGTTCCAACCTCAGAGACTGGCTTCTCAAGCAGGAGTGGAGATGGCCCTCAGACCTTGCTGAAAAACTCAGACCAGGCATTTAGGACAGAGTTCAACTTGATGTACGCCTATTCCCCTTTGAACGCTATGCCTCGAGCAGATGGACTGTATAGAGGGTCCCCCTTGGTGGGGGACAGGAAGCCTTTACATTTAGATGGAGGATATTGTTCCCCTGCAGAAGGCTTTTCCAGTAGATATGAACATGGTTTTATGAAAGACCTCTCTCGTGGATCCATGTCACCTAGCGGTGAAAGAGCCTGTGAAGGAGTCCCATCTGCTCCTCAGAACCCGCCACAAAGGAAAAAAGTAAGTATTCATGTTTCATAGGATCTCTTTTAAAGAATATTAACCAGATCAATTCAGAACTTTCCAAGGTCCACTATATAGATACTTGTCCTACTCTCTGCTGTGATCTGTGAAAAACTAGGTGTTTTACTTAATTACATATACTTCTTTGGCTTATGTGGGGTGTTGCGGAAGTCAGAAGATGACCTGTGGTAATCAGTTCTCTCCTTCCACCGTGTGGATCCTGGGACTGAACTTAAGTTGTCTTCAGTCCAGTCTTGGCTTCTCAGACCCTGAGAAGTAGACTGTGTTAGTATACCTGCTAAGTGTGAATAGCCAGGAGGCCTGAAATTGTAGTCAGTAGAAGAGTACTTGGTAAGTCCTTCCACCTCCAGCATCCCAAATACAAATAAAGCAGGTACTTTAGCATTCTGGAGGTTGATGTGGGATTGCAAAACTGAAGTCCTCCCAGGCTTTTTAAACACAACAGATTTTAAATAGCTGACCTGTGCAGCTGAAAGGCTAGAACACTGGAAGATCCACTGAAAGCTATGTTACAGAATTCAGTTTGGGTCACAGTTTTAAGACAGATGTGGTTCGAATTTATAATCCCAGCTCCCATTTGTAGAGTTGAGGCAGGAGGATTGAGAAGTTCTGTGCCAGAGGCTAGAGGACTGGGCCAACAACAAAGGACTCAACGAGTTCCCAGCTCCTGATTTTAATGTTAACTCCAGCTCCAGGATTCTGCTGCCCTCTTCTGGCCTCTGTGGGCACCCACAGACAGACATGAGTTGATTTTTTAGAGAGCTCAAAGCCAACCTGATCATGTTTTGTTTTCAGTAATTCATTTTGTTGTACAGTGGTTGTATAATTAGAGAATTTCCCATTTTGAATGTGAGAAAACTAAAGCAGTAGTTGAGTAACCTGCCTTTGGTGACAAAGCTGATAAATGAAGGAGTCACTGATCCTTTTTTTTTTTTCTTCTTTTTTTTTAATTTTTTTCGAGACAGGGTTTCTCCATAGTTTTTTGTTCCTGTCCTAGAACTAGCTCTTGTAGACCAGGCTGGCCTCGAACTCACAGAGTTCCACAGAGGCCTGCCTCTGCCTCCCGAGTGCTGAGATTAAAGGCATGCACCACCACCGCCTGGCGAGTCACTGATTCTTATTCCAGGTTTACATGGCCTTGCTGTTAATGTGCTAGATCGCCTCCTAGATTCTGTGCTTTACTAGAGAATAACATTAATAAATCCTGAACTATGGTGATGATAGTTGCTCCAGAGAAGTTTTGTTCATATCTTAAATCTCCTGTGTAGTGGGTAGTTTACAAATGAACAGGAAGTCTTTATTTAGCTTGAGAAGTAGGAATTGAGAACTGACAGGTTTATCCACATTTCAAGCAAAGAATACAAATAAGCCAACAAATCTAGGTGAGGATGTTACTGTCCAGTCTATCGATGACAGTACACCAGGATGCAAATGGGTACAGACAGTTGAGAGTAGTGATGATGCCAGTGAAAACCAGGACCCAAATACAGAGCTCAGTGGGTAGACCAGACCTTAGAGAGCTTATCATGAGGTGAGGCTTATAAGTCATGCCTGTTCTCAAAATCACAAAACCTAAAATCTGCCGGGTGCTTTTGTTTTTTAGTCTGTGCTTTTGACAGTATTTCGGGTTGTCATAGTGACTTGGGTACTAAAAATGCAGAGTATCCTGTGTGTAACATTTTCACAGAAAAAAAGGTTATATACTCACTGAAATAGAGCCTTGTGATCCCTGGTGGTGGTGGTGCAACCCAGCACTCATTTGGCAGAGGCAAGAGGATCTTTGCAGATTCGAGGACAACTAGGGCTACACAGAGAAACCCTGTCTCAAAAAACAGAGGAGGGAGGGAGGGAGGAGAGCCTTGTGACTTTATTTCAGTTACAGTAGTGTTCATTATTCAATTAACTTTTCTCCAAGATTTTATATAAAAATTATGCATAGGCTATCATTATGGTTATTTTGTGATTTTTTTTTCACACTTTAGGCCCAAAATTAAGAGCCTTTATGATAGGAAAAGAAAACACTGACGCATAATAAGGAATAAGATAATGATGGGGGCTCAAAGCCTTGTATGAATAATGCTGACTTAACAAAATACATAGCATTGAACTGTAGGGAATGGCTCAGTGGTTAAGAGGACTGGCTGCTTTTCTATGGAATCCAGATTTGATTCCTAGCACCCATGTGGCAGCTTTCAGCTGTCTGTGACTCTAGTTCTAAGAGATCCAGCCCCCTCACATAGACCTACATGAAGGCAAAAACACCAAAGCATATAAATGTGCCAAGTTTTTGTACTGAATGTTATCAGTAAAAAGCCAAGGAATGGGTAAAAGCACTTAAATTTGTCACAGGATCTGAGTTCAGAACTTAGTATGTGGGATATCTCACAAACACCAGTAAATCCAGCTCTAAAGTATTCCACATTTCCCCTTTTCCCTCTGAAACCATATACATACAGTCAATAAAATAGGGTTGTTTTGTTTTGTTTTTGGCAGCGGAGTAGAGTGGGGTTTGTTTTACTTTGGTTTGGTTTGATTTTTCTTTTTTCTTTTTTTTTTTAAAGATTTACTTATTTTATGTGTATGAGTGCTCTGTCTTATATATGTACCAGAAGAGGGAATCAGATCCCATTATATATGGTTGTGAGCCACCATGTGGATGCTGGGATTTGAACTCAGAACTCTGGGAAATCAACCAGTGCTCTTAATCACTGAGCCATCTCTAGTCACTGGTTTGATTTTTTTCATTGTTTTGTTGTTGGTTTTGTTGGTTTTTTTTGTTTGTTTGTTTGTTTGTTTGTGACAAGGTTTCTCTGTAGCTTTGGTGCCTGTCCTGGAACTAGCTCTTGTAGACCAGGCTGGCCTTGAACTCACAGAGTTCCACAGAGGCCTGCCTCTGCCTCCCGAGTGCTGAGATTAAAGGTGTGCCCCACCATACCCAGCAAATAATATAGTATTTTTAAAGACAAGAAAAGGCCTGCAAGGTGGCTCAGTGGGTAAATGCACTTCCTGCCAAGTCTGACCATCCAGAGTTTGGTCCTCAGGGCATACATAGTGGGAGGAGGGAACCCATTCCCCCAGGTTGCCTTTTGACCTACACCCATTAGTGAATAAGTAAATGAGTTTTTTTTTTTTAATTAAATTGAAATAAGCTTATGTAGTGTCATGTATCTGTGATCTCAGCACCTGGAAGACTAAGGTATGTAGTTCTTAAGTCCAAGGCCTACCTGGGCTACATAGATCCTGGCTTACAAAAAAAAAAAAAAAAAAAATTTTTTTTTTTTGAAAAGCCAAATAGAACTAGGCATGGTGAAAGAGTAAGGTTCAGTTCCCAGTACCCATATAGCTCACAATGATCTTTTACTTCAGTCCTAGGGGAACCCAACACCCTCTTCTGGCCTTTGCCAGTACCAGCCGTGTACATAATACACAGATATACATGCAGGCAAAACACTCTCTCTCTCTCTCTCTCTCTCTCTCTCTCTCTCTCTCACACACACACACACACACACACACACACACACACACACACACACACACACGATTTAAAATCTAAAGCCAGATTGAATAGTTCAAGTCCATAGTCCCAGTCTCAGCACTCATAGCAAGATGCAGAGACGAGGATCGGCCCGAAGGAGGTAATTGATCTCACAGGTTTCTCTGAAGAAAGTCAAAGGATACAGTCTACTTGAGTGTCATTCTTTAAAAATAACACTTAGGATATTCTTTTCCTGCTCACCAGTTTCTAGCTGGCTTGAATCTGTAGCAGTGCTTAGATCTCTTTTATTCCTGAAAAAGATTCTTATATGGGTGCTGGAAAGATCCCTTAGTGGTTAAGAGCCCATACTGCTTATCCAGAGGCTCTGTGAGTTCAGTTTCCAACACCCACATGAGATGGTTCACAACTGCTTGTAACTCTGGCTCTCCGGGGTATTCCAACTTGGACACCTGCACTCAGCATGCACAGATGTCATGCTTAAGTATAGTTTAAAAATGCAGTAAAGGTTGTCATAATTGGTGCCTGCTTTGTTTGCATGAGTTGCTACTGCTTTACCCAGGACTCTTTTCTTTTCCCTGTTGCCTGTAAGCCACTCACTAATGATAGTTTCTTTTTTATATCTAGGTATCCTTGCTAGAGTACCGCAAACGGAAACAAGAAGCCAAGGAGAATTCTGGTGGGGGAAGTGACTCTTCACAGAGCAAAAGCAAGTCTGCAGGAGCTGGGCAAGGCAGCAGTAACTCTGTTTCTGACGCTGCTGCCCATGGTGTGCAGGGATCCTCAGCCCGAACCCCCTCATCCCCTCACAAAAAATTCTCCCCATCTCATTCCTCTACATCACATTTGGAGGCGGTAAGCCCATCAGATTCCAGGGGCACTTCTTCCTCTCACTGCAGACCTCAAGAAAACATCAGCAGTAGGTGGTAAGTTTATATTTAATTAGCTTTATAATTAAATTCAGGTAGGAAGTGTTCATTCAGATTGTTCCCAGTTTTACCTAAAATGTGACTTAACTTGAGACAGACAACAAATTTGTTCTCTGTTCTGTTCAGCTAGTAAGTATAGGCCACATTGTCACCCTTCAGAGTCTCACCGGACAGTGTGTAGTTGTGGCTACCTATAAGCAATTTTATTAGAGGGCTCCTTGTCCTCATTTGTATGAAAACTAAACAGCCCAGCCAAGTGTGTATACGTACATGCATATGGAGGTCAGAGGATACTTCCAGGAATCAGGTCTTCCTTGCCACTGTGTTGGTTCTGGAGATTGAATTTCAATTTTTAGACTTGGTAACAAGCACCTGTATCTTGCCAACTCCAAGTTCCTCTAATTCCAGAAGAACTGTCCCATGCAGATAGCATATGCGGAACAATAAGATACTCTCAAAGAACTTGTCTGGTTTAGGAGATAACAAAGAAAACAGAGTAAATAGTACTAATGACAAGTTGTGGATATTGGATGAATTAGGAATTTAGGTTGGTTTTTGTTTCCTTTGTAAATTTTTTGAGGCAAGGGTTCACTCTGTAGCCCAAACTGGCTTTGAACTCTTTGATCCACCTGCCTTTGCTTCCTGGGTGCTGGGATTATAAACATGTGTTATAGTACCCCAACTAGAAGGACTTATATTACTCCTTTTTCAGAGCTGACGTGGAGGAGGATACATTGACATGGTGCATTTGGAGGCCCACAGTCATCACTGGGTGCCTGCCTCTACCACTTCCCACCTTATCTTATGAGACAGGGTCTCTCATTGAACTTGGAGTTCACTGATTAAGCCAGAGTCTCTGACCAGTGAGCTCCAGGGATCCTCAAGTATGGGAATCTTGAAATGAAGGAATGAGCCTGGGAAAGGAGAGACAAAATTTCAAATTATTATATTCATGAGCCTAAGAATTCTATGTTAAATTACAGCATATGTGTCAGGAACACAGCTTCACAGAGGAGAAAATTTCAGGTATGAAACTGTACTGTGGCCAGCCAGTGCATATCTTTGAGACAGAGGCAGGAGGATTTTCTGAGTTCAAGGCCAGCCTCGTCTACAAAGCCAGGCCAACGAGGCTGTCTCAAAAGAAAAGAGAAAGGCTCTACTACATCATCTTTGTCATGGTTATTTGTTTCAGACTCTTGGCTCTTAACTCTGAAACCTATACCTTTGCAGGATGGTTCCTACATCAGTTGAGCGACTCCGAGAAGGAGGAAGCATCCCTAAAGTTCTCCGAAGCAGTGTGAGAGTGGCCCAAAAGGGAGAGCCCTCTCCCACATGGGAGAGTAACATCACAGAGAAAGAGTCAGGTGAGCAAAGGTCTACAGTTCACAACTGCTGGGATACAGGGAGTCCATTTCTGACATGCTTAGGCTCTATGCTAGTTTCCAGCTCAGTCTTGCTCTTTGAGTTACAATATTCATGAGATCTAGCATTGCTTGCTCTCTGTCTGCTCTTTTCCCAAGGGATACTTTTCTGTAACTCTCATCTCTCCAAAGTTCCAGAGCTCCACCTCCATGAAGGACGAAGAGAAAGAAGGAGACAAGAATAAGATGAGGCATTTAAAATTTAGCGCATAATTAACCACTTACTTTGCCCTCCTGACATGCTGCACTTATTTTATCACAGAGAGCAGCATGTGTTGATAACGTTTGATGATTTGCCTGGATGATGTCTATATGTATTCTGAGAAGTTAAAATTGATTTTTATAATGCATTCCAGACCCTGCAGATGGAGAAGGCCCAGAACCGTTGAGTTCAGCACTCTCTAAAGGAGCAACTGTTTACAGCCCTTCCAGATACAGCTACCAGGTAAGTCAAGAGACTGCTGAGCTCTAGGGACAGATTACCTATATAGCTTATTAGATGCTATATTCCTAGTCATGATACACTGTCAGCTGCTGACATCTCATCTCATAGTGTCAGCAAGTCCTATAAGACAGCCATTTGACAACTGTTGGTATCCTTTAAAAATTTTCAGGGGACTAGTAAGATAGCTCAGTGGGTAAAGGCACTTGTAATCAAACTTCATGGCCTAAGTTTAATCCCCAGAACCCACGCAATGTAAGGAAAGAACAGACTGCTTCTTTTTTACCTATGACTTCCGTATTAGTGTTATAGCACACACCACTTTTTAATGCAAAGAATAAAAATAGAATGTTGTATCCAGGTGGCTACCTTTAATTCCAGCACTTCGGAGGCAGAGACAGACGAATCTATAAGTTCGAGGTCAGCCTAGTCCACAGCATGAGTTCTAGAACAGCCAGGGTTACACAGAGAAACCCTGTCTGGGAAAAAAAAAAAAAAAAAAAAAAAAATAATAATAATAATAATAATAATAATAGTAAAATAAAACTAGAATGTTGTAAACACTACCCACTGTTGACGGGATTGTGTTTATTTTCTTTTGCTTTCCTCTCTACTCTTCGAAGCTCCTGCAGTGTGACAGTCCACGGACAGAATCACAAAGCCTCCTTCAGAGTTCGTCCCCCTTCAGAGGACATCCCACCCAGTCTCCAGGATACAGTTATCGAACTACTGCACTGAGACCTGGAAACCCCCCCTCACATGGTTCTTCAGAATCATCCCTTTCTTCCGCATCCTACCCCAGCCCTGCCCACCCTGTGTCCACAGACTCATTGGCCCCATTTACGGGGACTGCAGGGTATTACAGCAGCCAGCCACATTCTGGAAACAGCACTGGCAGCAATCTTCCAAGGAGGAGCTGTTCTTCGAGTGCTGCTAGCCCTACCCCACAGGGCCCCTCAGACTCACCAACCTCAGACTCGGTTTCTCAGCCCAGCACAGGAACGCTGAGTTCCACCTCCTTTCCTCAGAACTCTAGGTCATCATTGCCATCAGACTTACGGACTATCAGTCTGCCCAGTGCTGGGCAGTCAGCTGCCTACCAGGCCTCCAGGGTATCTGCGGTTTCCAATTCACAGCACTACCCACATCGTGGGAGTGGGGGTGTACACCAGTACCGACTCCAGCCACTGCAAGGGTCAGGAGTCAAGACTCAGACAGGACTTTCCTAGGGCTTCTGGATATGGGCAAACTGAACTTGATGAGCCCATAGCTGCTTCCTTCCAGCTGCCTCTGGAACCAAGGCCGAGCATATTGCTGGGGAAGAGGGGTACAAGGTGCCAGAGGAATGGGTCTGGTCAGCAAGAAATAAGACTTGTGGTCGTGACTGGCCTCCGGCCCTGGAGAAAGATGTAAATCTTGTCTGAAGCAGAGACTATAAAGAAGTTTCTCCCTGCTGTGAGGGTACATTGTTAACAAGCAAATGGTGTTCCGATTAGTAACGGTTCTAAGTGCAATGACTTGTGTTGAAGCCTATGTCTCCCATCCTTGCCTGTAGCCTGTAGTCACTTGTGCAGTAAGGACATCTTTTTCAATAAAAAAACAAAACTTTTTTTTCTTTTCAAAAGAAAAAAGTGGAAAGAGCCAATCTCAAAGCCCCAAGCCATCTGAGTAGTGTTAGGGTTTTATGCACTTAAGGAAATAAGAAAAGGTAGGTATGTAAAGTTTGCTGTGAGACAACCATTCCAAGAGCAGGTGCATGGTCAAGGTGTGTCCACCAGGAGTACTCCCTACCTTTGTCTTAAAGGAAGTGGGCAGAGATGAATGCTTGCCACCTACTCTGAGGCTTGCCTGGCTCTCTGAGAAGAGCTGATGGTCAGCTCTTGGTTATTTGGGAGCAGATTGGGGTGGGTTGGGCCCCAGCTGTTACTATCTCGCTCCTTCCCTCATTTCTGCGGCTTTTAATAATAGCCCTGTGAAGTCAGCAGAGAAGGAGGTGGGCCCGTTTAGGAAGGATCCAGTGGTCCGGGGAACCTTCGAATTTTAATTTTCCTATTCCCAGTTAATCAGGAGTTGCTGTCCTAAGAGCAGGACTGCCTCCATGACTGAGAAGCGTGCACTCATGACTGCAGGGTAAGAATGGGGCAGATAGGGTTGAGGAGTGGCACCGACAGGGCTGTGATTGTGTGTGGGGTCTGCCCCACATTTCTAGGGGATGCTTACATGAGAGTGGGCAGGTGAGAGTTAACAAATCACCCATACCCCTAACACTGTTTTGGATGAGAGACAAGAGCAGACTGGCTTCTCCCCATCAGTGCATTGTGCCTGCTGTACACCCCTGGAGGAGCCTAGAGCTAGCCCAGGTGGGGTACACAATCTTTTTAAATTCCATATGGTTGCCAGCTTATTTCTTTCACTTGTTTACTGTAATACCTGGCGTGTTTTTATTTATCTAATTTTGTATTCAGCTATAACCATGGTAGGGTAGCGAGTGTATGACAGTGTGATCCCTGGTGCTGCAGTGGACCGTACTTCTTTTGGACAAGATATACTGTGAGTCTCCCTCCTTACCTCTAATCTGTTTTCTTTCCCATTCCCCAGCCTCTTTCATCTCCTTCTTTTCTACCCTGACCTACAACTATCATATGCAGTCTTCTCTCTTTGTGTGTGACTGTTACAAAATTTCACTTTTCAAAATTGAAATCAGGTGTTTGCTCAAATGAGGGGAGATTTTTCTGTTTTGGTTTTAGTTTTGTTTTTAATGCTGAACCCTCAGCATAGTACTTTTCTTTCTTTTTTTTGTTTTTGTTTTTGTTTTCCCCACAAACCCATCAGTCTGGGAGAGCATTGGGAGTGGAAATCATGTTGCCTGGGATGCCGGTTTCTTTGTATATTATATAAAACGTATGTAAATGTCTCTCCATTTGGGCTGGGGTTTGCATTCTCCCCTTGGCTAAAAGCCAAGGGGAGAGGCCAGCGGGCAGGCGGCCCTCACCCTGCCTGGCACGTGCAGAGACCCCAGCCACTTTGTGTGGGCAGGGTGCTGTCAAGACCAGACCTCTGGGGGGGAGGGTGGGGGGAGGGGGGACTCTTGGAAGGGAAGGAGCATTGCTTCTTCCTCAAGTGGAGTGTTTACACCTTGCTGTAACATTTGAACTTTCACAAGAGATGTAATAATTTTGATAATAAAATTCTTAACCATAATCATTATAATGTTGAGAATATGTTTGTTCAGTTCTAGAACATCACTTTCCCTGATTTTAACCTTACCTGACCAAGTGCAAAATGGACCCATGTCCAAAAGAGTTGCTCTTAGTGGATTTCAGCCAGCAATCCTAATTCGTCTTCTCAGGCCATCTGGGATTGGTATCAGGCCAATGTTAATGAAACACACCTTTGGAAGCTGACTTGCTGTCATTTACTCAGCAGTTAGACATTGGTGTCATTTAAAGGCAATACTAGACATTATTTGTGGTACGAAGTGTATTGTGCTGGAAATGGATATGGGTCTGAACAAAGCAGGGTCTCTTCTCTCCTCCGTATGTTCTAGGGGAGAGATGTAAACCAGTGTGTAATTTAAATATTTAGTGCCATGTTATTGCACTGTTTTCACCATGATGGCACCAAAATGGAAGCTCCTGCCCTCTCCAAATCCCAACAACAACGTTGGAAACCAGATAGACAAACCTCTTGTCGTCAGCAGTCCAAGATGCTGACTCCAGAAGCATCCACAATAATCTTAGAAGAGCACCTCAGAAAAACAAGTAGTCACACATTGCTACTGAGCCTGCAATGGTGTCAAAGCCAGTGAACAGCAGGTGGAACTGATTGTGAAGCAGCTCTACGACTTTGATCTGCCTGAGGTCAGTACCCTGGTTAGACAAGGCATGCATGCGCTCTACTGGTTCCTAGTTCTGGTGTCAGCAAAGTTGGGATCCCCTAAAGCCCTTGCATGTTGCATGTATCCCAGGATAGCTATGAATGTGGCCCAATACACTTGTAAACCACAGCGTCATGCTGCAGTGTCAAGAGGTAGATATCGCTGAAAAGAAAACAAGGTAATTTGAGTTATGAACTTTTTCACCATTATAAAGGAAAACACCTCAGTGCTATTGTTTTCAGGACTGGTGTCTAGAGTGTTTGAAAGACTGGTTTGTTTAATCAGGAAAATCTCCTAGGACCTTGGTGATGATGAGGGGTCGAGGGCCGTGCTAGTTATTTCAGGGAGTGTAGGTGCCATTAGGGAAGCTTGGTTGAGATGGAACTGGGAAAGGGTTAACTGAAGATCCAGAGATAGGCTGGAGGAGATGGGGTGAATCAAGTTATCTGTTATTTTACTCAGCCCTTTGGAACTGTATAAAAGCAGCTGTAGACAGTATGTGTCCCAACTCCAGAAAAGGGCACTTCAGAAGAGGTATGTGGGAGGTTAGATATGGCCTGTAGGCTATAATTTGTGGTCCTGAAATGAAAGGTCTTTAAAGTGTCCACATTCTAAGTAATGTGAAGAATTTGCAAGATCTCAAGCAGAAAAGCAGCATGGTCTACTATATGGTTGCTGTTTTCTTAAAATACTCGAAGATTGTCTTGATCTTGTTGAGGGGAAAAATTAATAGAAACTTGAGAAAACAATTTCCAGGCAAAGAATGCAGTGGTGTTGTGATGGCTATTCTTGGTCATCAACTTGACTACATCTGGGATTAACTTAAGTATAAAAATGGAAGGCATACCTGTGAGATATTTTTTTGTTTAATTTGAAATAGGAAGACCCACTTCTAATATAGATCTTTCATATAGGAAGACATGCCTTTAATCCTGATCTTTTGAGCTGGGGAAAGACATGCCTTTAATCTAGAATTAGAGGCAGGTAGACACACCTTCAATCTGGGCCACATATTCTGCTGGGAGCCTATATAAGGACCTGGAAGAAGGAAGCTTGTTCTTTGCTTGCTTGCCCTCACCTCACTAGCAAGTCCATTCCTTCGTTGGCATTGGAGATTCCAGTGTATACTAAAGACCCACTGAGACATCCAGCTTTGTGAATTGAGCAACTATTGAATTATTGGAGCTTGCATTCACACCTAGCCATTGTATTAATTGGATAACAGCCTGTAAGTCATCCTAATAAATCCCCTTGATTGATAGATAGATAGATAGATAGATAGATAGATAGATAGATAGATAGATAGATAGATGGATGGATAGATAGATGGATGGATGGATGGATGGATGGATTCATTCATTCATTCATTCATTCAGTCTTTAAGTTCTGTTTCTAGAGAACCTTGATTATTAATACAGCAATCTTCTGTTAAAGTGACAATGCTAGAGCTGAAAAGTGGCTGGAATCAGGTATGTTTTACAGCAGAATTTGGCAATGGGTTTGGTTGGCAGAAGTTTGTTCAGTATCTCTAACCAACTGTGTTTTGCTGAGTGTGTAAGGTATCAAATGTGGTGTACTTGATGGTTTTGTGTGTCAACTTGGCACAAACTAGAGTCATCAGAGAGGACGTTCTCAGTTGAGGAAATATCTCCATGAGATCCAGCTGTCAGGCATTTTCTCAACTAGTGATCAATGAGGGAGGGTTCAGTCCATGGTGGTTGATGCTATACCTGGGCTGGTGATCCTAGTTCTTAAAGAGTAGGCTAAGCAAGTCAGTAAGCAGCACCTCTTTGTGGCCTCTGCATCAACTCCCACCTCCAGGATCTTGTTCTATTTGTTCTTGACCTGACTCCTTTAGTGATGATGAACAATGTGGAAATGTAAGTCAAATAAACCTTTCCTCCCCAACTTGCTTTTGGGTCATGGTGGGTTGTTTACTTGCTTGTTTGTTTGTTTTGATTTTTCAAGACAAGTTTTTTCTGTGTGACACCTGGCTATCCTGAAACTCATTTTGTAGACAAGGCTGGCCTCGAACTCACAGAGATGCACCTGCCTCTGCCTTCTGAGTACTGAGATTAAAGACATGTGCCACCACCACCCAGCTGGTCATGGTGTTTTGTTGCAGCAATAGAAACCCTAAGACTCATAACAGTATTGTTAGTAAAGTAAAGCACTCAGAAGGTAAGTGTGGTGGTTTGAAAGAAAATGGCCCCCAAAAAGAATGTAGCACTATTAGGAGGTGTGGCCTTGGTGGAATAGGTATGGTCGTGGAGGAATTATCTCACTGTGGAGGTGGGCTTTGAGGTCTCATATGCTCAAGCCATTCCCAGTGTCTCAGACTACTTTCTGTTGCCTACAAAATGTAAGACTCTCAGCTACTTCTCCAGCACCATGTCTGCATACCACCATGTCTTATTGTGATGATAATGGACTGAACCTCTGAACTGTAAGCCACCCCAATTAAATATTTTCCTTTATAAGAGTTACTGTGGTCATGGAGTCTCTTCAGAGCAATAGATACCCTAACTAAGACAGAAGTTGGTACCAGAGACTAGGGTATTGCTGTGAAAGGCCTAACCATGCTTTTATTTAGAGGAATTTGGACTTTGGGAATTTGGGTTGGAATGCAGTGGAATGCTTTAAACACTGCTTAATGGACCTTACCAGTAGGAGCATGGAAGACAGAAGTGCTAAGCTTGATTTGAAACTCGAAATGTTTCAGAGGAAAATTTAGTATGTTACCTAGAAATCATTCTTGTGATATTTTGGGGAAGAAAGAATATGGCTGCTTTTTGCCCTTGTTCAAGAAGTTTGCCTGAGGCTAAAGTGAAGAGGTTTTTTTTTTTTTTATTAATTCCCTTAGTAGAGGAAACCTCAAAAAAGCCTAGTATAATAGTGTTAACTCTAATGATGATATATAACGAAAAGAAAGGAATAAAAATATTTGAGGAGGAAGGGAGCACAAGTGATGTGGAATTCCCCTCTATATGCTATGAATGTTTTATTACCATTGCTTAATAAAGAGACTGCTTTGACCTATGGCAGGGCAGAATATAGCCAGGCTGGAAGAGATAGAGAGAGAGAGTAGGTGGAATCAGGGAGATACCATGTAGCTGCCAAAAGAGAAGGATGCCAGAATCTTACAGTAGGCCACAGCCTCGTGATACACAGATTAATAAAAATAGGTTAAGATGTAAGAGCTAACTAGGAATACACCTAAGCTATTGGCCGAACAATGTTGTAATTAATATAGTTTTGGTGTAATTATTTGGGTCTGGGCGGCCGAGAGCCAACACACTGTCTCCATTTACACACCAGAAAATGTAATGGAACTAGGTCCTGTATTCAAGGAGATAAACAATGGAGTAAAGGGAGAGTAGACCTCAGGGTAAGAGCCCAACCACCTAATATTCCAACTAGTGAAAAGGGATTAAAAGCTTAGCACCAGGTGTGATGGTGCATGCCTTTAATTCCAGCACTCAGAAGGCAGAAGTGGATCTCTGAATTTGAGGCCAGCCTGTTCTCCACAACAAGTTCCAGAACAGCCAAACTTAGGCAGTGAAGGAAACCATCAAAACCAGAAAGTTGGTAAAGATGTGATTGAACAAGTGGGTCATGTTCCAGCCCCAATAAGCAGCAGAACTTGGCAACTTTGGCCACATGGTTCTGGAGTTAAGGAGAGAAGAAAGGGGTTATAGAATTAGCCTCCATCTCTAAGGAAAGCCACTGAGACCAGGCATGTGTCTGGGGTATCCCTAAATGTAGTTCTAGAGAGGACACTGCATAAAGCTGTGAAGTTGAAGCCTGTATTAACCTTGGAGACCCCAAGATATTGGAGATGCCAGAGTTGTGCAACACCTGCTGAGGAGAGCTGCTAACAGGGAGTGGAACCAGCCCAAGAGAAAGAAGTGTGAAGCTAAATGATGTTTGAGATCTGAAGAGCCGTCTTTGTTTGTTTGTTTATTTGTTTGTTTTTTAAGGTTTTTTTTTTTTTGAGACAGAGTTTCTCTGTAGCTTTGGAGCCTGTCCTGGAACTTACTCTGTTGCCCAGGATGGCCTCGAACTCACAGAGATCCGCCTGCCTCTGCCTCCCGAGTGCTGGGATTAAAGGTGTGCACCACCACCACCCGGCACTGAAGAGCATTTTGACATCAGACAAGGAGATGCAGAATTTGGAGTTTGCTCAGCTGGTTTTTGGTCTTGCTTTGGGCCAGTATTTCCTCACTATGCTCCCTTCTCTACTTTGGGAATGACAATGTATATTCTGTGCCATTATGTGTTGGAAATATATGATCTGCTTTTTGATTTTGGTTTTATAGGGGATTACAGTTAAGGGATTTTGTGAATCTCAGAAGAAACTTTGAACTTTGGACTCTTAAACATTGTCGAGAGTATAGGTACTTTTGAGTTGGAGTAAATTCATTTTGCATTATGGTATTGTACAGGGTTTGGGGGGGCCAGAGGAGCAGCAGGTGGCAATTTAAGTTCTGGTGTCAGCCCACCAGGAAGCAAATCCCCCTGGTGGGTGAATCATAGGTAGGCAAGGCAATGAGACCACAGAGTGTTTTTTTGCTTCTGCTATGCTGTTGCATGTTCCTGCTGCCATCTTTCTCTAGTATTAGGCACAGTGTGAATGGGTGTCAGAAGATCCCCACTGCCTGTAATGTATGTTTAGCTCATGGAAACATCCCATTTTACTGTACATTTTTACCTGTGGATTATTATGAAGGTGATTTCTTCTTAAACTGTACTGTCTAATTGATAATAATAATAATATTAGTTTAAATAGAGCTTTGATGATTAAAAATATATACACGAAAATGCCACACAGTTAGGGCCTATGAGTTTCAACTAAAGAGCTGCATAGATCACAGTTCAGGATAATGATGAAGGGAAACCATTGAGTCCCAGGAGCCAGACTGGCTCAAATCCTTTTAACCTTAATGTTGAAAGATACATACTCAAGTTTGGTGTGCATCACAGTAAGACAAAGCCTTAGAATAATTTCAGGTTAGATTAGATGTTTTGATAATAGCATTGAGATGAAAAATCCTAGAAAAGAATTTGAAGTTCACAAGAACAGATAGCTTAGTTATAGATTTATTAGGTTAGGGTCAAAAATACAAAGCCGCCCGATTATTACTACCTAACGTACTTTCCTTGCTAGGATTGGTTGGTGGTCAAAGATGATTAATTCCTTGCACCCACTCACCTTTGCCCTCAATCTCCTGATATAAAAAAAATCAATGAGTGGGTATGCACCCTAAAGATTTAAAGTAGAACTAACTTTTTCATGTAGAAAAGTTTAGGTTTGTGATTCCTTTCAGATTTCCTTTCAAAATAAGTAATAAAGCGGTTGTCCTTTGTAACCACAAAATGCAGACTGTCAGTAAAAGAATTGACTGAGAATATTACTTTATTTATATTCTGTTAATCTGTAACAAATTTCTTGGGTGTGAATGTATATGAGTTCTTGGGATAATTTATTTTTCACCTATAATATGTAAAATGTTTCATCATGTAAGGGATATGGGTAACATGCTGTTTTTTACTTGTACTCATTATAATCATTCACTTGAAAATTGGAATATAACCACATTGTAATTATTATATTTTCTGAAAGATTTTGCTGAAGCATATAAGCTATAAGGGAAAGAATAAAGATAGAGTTAGAAGGAGAATATCAAGAGAGACAGAAGGGATATTTCTGGAAAGAGATAAGAAAAGAAAATATAGAACACAGAATGAAGACTACAGAATGAAGGAGGAAACCATCAAGAAAGTATGTGTCTTTCCCCTTACCCTCTCAAATAAAAAAGTCATAGTGTGCTCTCTTGGTGGATTTCCCTTTGAACCCTATGCTGCTAGAGGCTGATTCCCCAGGAAGCAAAAGAGTGGAATGCAGTGGTTTGAAAGAAAATGGCCTCCAAAGGGTGTAGCACTTTAGGACATGTGGCCTTATTGGAGTAGGTATGGTCATGGAGGAAAGGTGTCACTGTGGAGGTAGACTTTGAGATCTCATATATGCTCAAGCTATACCCAGTGTCTCAGACCACTTCCTGTTGCCTATAAGATATAGGACTCTCAGCTACTTCTCCAGCACCATGTCTACCTGCATGTCACCATCACCCACCATGATGATAATGGACTGAACCTCTGAACTGTAAGCAAGCCACCCCAATTAAATGTTTTCTGTTATTAGAGTTGCCATGGTTAAGCTGAGGGATGGCTCAGAGGTTAAGAGCACTGACTGTTTTTCCAAAGGTCCTGAGTTTGAGTCCCAGCAACCACATGGTGTCGCACAACCATCTGTAATGAGATCTGGTGCCTTCTTCTGGCCTGCAGTGATACATGCAGGCAGATGTTGTATACATAATTAATAAATAAATCTTTAAAAAAAAAGAGTTGTCATGGTCATGATGTCTCTTCACAACAATAGAAACCCTATTTCTAAATCCTCAAATTGGATTCGTACTACATCTTAGAGAAGATAACCTAAGAATATCTAGAAAACCTGTCACCATTCACCACCTAATTCTGCCTTAGGTAAGAGGAAATTAAGTTGTGCGGTTTTAGCAGGCATGGAAGCACATGCCTTTAATCCCAGCACTTGAGTCAGAGGCAGGTGGAACTCTTTGAACTTAAGGCCAGCCTGGTCTATAAAGTGAGTTTCAGGACAGCTGTTGTTACACAGAAAAATACTATCTTAAAAATACGAAAACAGTAAAAACAATAAAACAAAAAACAGGAAAAAATCCCAACAAATCACCAAGTGGTTTTGTGTTCATTGTAACATTTGTCATGAGTATGTGTGGGAGTCAGGCCAGACACTGGAATGTAGCATGAATACTAAAAACCCAGAAACAGATATTGAAGTTCAAGATGAAGATCAGAAAAGCAAAGCAATCAAGCCACTAGAGAGATCTTACCTCTACCAAGGCTCAGACAAAGGGGTGATCCAGCAATGCTCTCCACCAACCTCAGATTCCACACTCCAATGAGTTCCCCTTTGTATTCCTCTCTCTGCCCAGCCATATCACTCCTGTCTTTACCTCTCTAGTGCTGGGAATAAAGGCATGTGATCCTAAGTGCTGGGATCAGCTTTCTGTGAGCT
This sequence comes from Alexandromys fortis, assembly GCF_014885135.2. Taxonomy (NCBI): domain Eukaryota; kingdom Metazoa; phylum Chordata; class Mammalia; order Rodentia; family Cricetidae; genus Alexandromys; species Alexandromys fortis. Next base: position 2,879,587 of record NW_026067943.1, read on the forward strand.
CTGTTTCTCTTTAAGACAGATTCAATCTTGTGTAGCCAAGGGTGGCCTTGAACTCACAGAGATCATCTGCCTCTGTCTCCCCTAATCCTGGGATTAAAGGTGTGTGCCACCACTGCCTGGCCTGTGTGACTGATTTATATGGCTATTTTGCATTCTGTTCTTCAGGCAAGCTTTATTTATTAAAATGCAAATGAAACATAACCACATTTCCCCTTTTTTATTTTTATTTTTTAAGTTTTATTTTATTGATATTTATTGAGCTCTACATTTTTCTCTGCTCCTCTCCCTGCCCCTCCCCTTTTCAATCCTCCCACAAGATCCCCATGCTCCCAATTTACTCAGGAGATCTTGTCTTTTTCTACTTCCCATGTAGATTAGATCTATGTAAGTCTCTCTTAGTGTCTGCATTTTTGCCTAAGTTCTCTGGAATTGTGGTTTGTAGACTGGCTTTCTTTGCTTTATGTTTAAAAACCACCTATGAGTGAGTACATGTGATAATTGTCTTTCTGGGTCTGAGTTACCTCACTCAAAATAATGTTTTCTAGCTACATCCATTTGCCTGCAAAATTCAAACTCATTTTTTTTTCCTGCTTGTAATACTCCGTTGTGTAGATGTACCACATTTTCCTTAACCATTCTTTGGTCGAGGGATATTTAGGTTGTTTCCAGGTTCTGGCTATGACAAACAATGCTGCTATTTATGTAGTTGAGCACATATCCTTGTGGCATGTTTTAGCATCCTTTGGATATATATCCAAAAGTGGTATTACTGGGTCTTGAGGAAGGTTGTTTCCTAATTTTCTGAGAAATCACCTCAGAAAAGGGGCTGTACCAGCTTGCACTCCCACCAACAATGCAGGAGTGTTCTCTTTACTCCACAACCTCTCCAGCATAAGTTGTCATCAGTGTTTTTGATCTTGGCCATTCTTACAGGTGTAAGATAGAATCTCAGAGTTGTTTTGATTTGCATTTCTCTTAAGACTAAGGATGTTGAACATTTCCTTAACTATCTTTCAGCCATTTTAGATTCCTCTGTTGAGAGTTCTTTGTTTAGGTCTGTACTCCATTTTTTATTAGATTATTTGTTCTTTTGATGACCCATTTCTTGAGTTCTTTGTATATATTGAAGATCAGACCTCTGACTGATATGGGGTTCGTAAAGATCTTTTCCCATTCTGTAGGCTGTCGTTTTGTCTTGTTGACCATATCCTTTGCTTTACAAAAGCTTTTCAGTTTCAGGCGGCACCATTTATTGTTTCTCTCAGTGTTTGTGCTATACAGTATGGTTTTTTACAGTAGGCACTGGATTATTTAATTTTCCTGGTGAGACATGTTCTCCACAGTGACTTGGAATAACTAAACCTTTTTGACATGGGGGCCTGCGAGAGGCCCCCCCAAGGAGTTTTCCAATGGTATCAGGTTGTTTTGTCTGTTTCTTGTCGACCTACATTCATTAGTCCAACATCGGCTTTTGCCACACCTCCTACATACACCAGAAGGCTGAGTCCTCCAATCTTGTCATACCTATAGGAGACATTTTTCCTAGGAATCCCTTGTCTAAAGTCCCTTCTAAGATGTCCTGTTCTACCACAATTAAAGCATTCGGCATTTTGGTGTCTCATTATACCACTGGAAATCGCTTCTCCTACCCATGCCTCAGTACTATAGTCAAATGTTTCAACATTCATTGTATTCAAGATGCTTTCATCTATGGTGCTGATCTGACCTTTAAAGGCCCAAGTATCTTCTTACATTCTAAGTTGGCATTTTCAAAAGTCAAAGATTCAATAAGTATATGCCTAGCTTCAGGGTCTGTCATTCCTATTTGTATAGTCTTAGTCAATCTTTGTAAGAAGTCACTAAAGGGTTCTCTTTGGCCCTGTTTAACCCTGATTTATGATTCAGTAGTCTTTCCTAGTTCCTGAATCCTGTCCCAATCATTTAAAGCTGCTGTGCTACTTAAGGACAAGGTGCCTTCATCATAGAGAGCCTGTTCATGAGGATCAGATAATAACCGTTGCCAAGAATTTGATCTTGGGAAGTCTCAAATCCTTTTGCTTTTCCCTGTTGTTCTACAATTTTTGCGTCTTCTCTCCAATAACACTTCCAAGCAGCTCAGGTTCATCTTCTAGGACCACTGAGATTTATTGAAAACAATCGTGCGGGGTTGCCTTAGTGCTTTCACCATTTTCACAATTTCCCTGAGAAATGGTGAATGTAGCCCATAAGAAACTCTTCCTAGTTTTATTTCTTTTAGATCATTCATACGTATTGGTTCCCATGCATATTCTTGACTACCTTAGGGTACTTTGTGCCAGATGGTCTTTCTGAGGAAATTACTGGATATGCAGTTGAAACTCTGTAAGTCATCCCAGGGTCTGGCATGTACTGATGAGGCTAAATCCTGTCCTTGTACCTTCTGTCCCTACTCATCAATTTCAATAAATTCCTCAGTCTTTTCACTGCTGCCTTTTTAAAAGTCTGAATCTCCTGTCCAGTGTTCTATTCTAATGCCTTCATTGAGGATTCCAAGGTATAAAACTTGTCCAGAAAAGATAACATCTCATCCTTTGGCATAATTTTGATTGTATACATATTACCTTCCTGGAAAGATATCTTATCCAGGGCCGGGCGGTGGTGGCGCACGCCTTTAATCCCAGCACTTGGGAGGCAGAGGCAGGCGGATCTCTGTGAGTTCGAGACCAGCCTGGTCTACAAGAGCTAGTTCCAGGACAGGCTCCAAAACCACAGAGAAACCCTGTCTTGAAAAACCAAAAAAAAAAAAAGATCTTATCCATTAATCTATCATAACTTTTCAACAGATTCCAATAGTTAAATTCAACAGCACAAATTCTTTCAGATAATTTGGTTAAATTGATGCTATCGCTCTCCATAGTATTGAGCCATTTTAATGAGATAATATTAAAAACAAAACTAATTCCTAGAATCAAATAAAGGGATGTAGAAGGAAAAGCCTTGTAGAATACCTTCCATAATATAAGCAAAATAATTATTGAACTCCTGGATGTTATCAGTCATTTTTTGTAGTTTTTCAGATCTTACCTGTCGTAAAGCAATTCAAATGAATTGGATTAGGTATAATAATCTTTTTGTTTTGTTTTGTTTTGTTTTTCGAGACAGGGTTTCTCTGTGGCTTTGGAGCCTGTCCTGGAACTAGCTCTTGTAGACCAGGCTGGTCTCAAACTCACAGAGATCCACCTGCCTCTGCCTCCCAAGTGCTGGGATTAAAGGCGTGCGCCACCACAGCCCTGCTGGTATAATAATCTTTTTGGCTAGCAGGTGTCACAGTTACAGCCATGTGGCCAAGAAGCTAGCAGGAAACAGCACATGTTACTTGGGTACTGGAAAAATGTTTTGTTTAACAATTTAAGAGCAGTTATTTAGGCCATCAAATGATTCTGAGAGTTGGGGCCCAGGATAAAGAGAAAACCCAAAGTTTTCCATAAGTGTGAGTTGCGGACTGTGTGTACCATGAGGATTGCTGTGCAGGCAGCATGTGGGCTGGTGTGTAATGCAGAGAGGCAGCCTGTGGATCATGAGCCAGGGAGCACTGAGCAGCAGCCTGCTGCATCTAAGGGCCAGCTAGAGATGCTGATGGGAGAGTCAGTGCCCAATGCACCATACAGCTGGTGAATCAATCCCAAAAGTGTGGACTGGTCCCCATGTTCAGGTGCCAGATGATGACGGAAGTTACAAAATAATCCCACACTTGTTCAGATTTACCTATAATGAAGGGTTATTTATTTAAGGGAGACTCACAGATCACTGCCCTAAATCACAGTCCTGTGCACGAATGGGGAACAGGAACTAAATCTACCATCCAGATGTGAGAATAGAAAACAAGAGAGCAAACACACACTTTACAGTTGAATTGATAGTATAAGAGACCATGCCCAAGTGGGCTGGTATCTTAAAGGCTATTGGCTGAAGGAGCTGAAGGAGCTCCCACAGCACAGAGGCAGAAAGATCACTGGCCAATTCACTTATACCTGATCTGCACAGATACCTCCAGGCACAGTAGAATAACATAGTGCTACCTAATGAAAACCAACAGAACCACATAAACCAGGCCTAGAGAGATGGCTCAGCATTCAGAGCACTCACTGAGGATGCAAGGTGTTCCCAGAACCCACATGGTGGCTCAGAATGCCTTAACTCCAGTCTCAGGGGATTTGGTGCCCTCTTCCAGCCTCCTGGGACTCACACACAGTTTGTACAAATAAACTCACACAGGTATACACACATTATAAATGAATATTTTTAAAACATAAAAAGGCAGATTCCACTGTGAATTCTAATTAATCCCAAATAAGTAGAGGAAGATAGTTATTTGTAAAAGACAACATTGTATTTTTGAGAGGTTCACTTGCAACACAAACAGAAAACATTTGGGAAGCAATTAGTATACAAGTCACGCTACTGTAACATTGAAGAAATTCAGCAACACATGAAGGATTTCTGGGCTGTCTGGCAGAATTCTCTGTGATGGTGTTCTGAAGGTTGCATGTTTGGTTTCAGCTGTATTTCTGTAATGTTTAAACAAAAACAGGCCATTAGAAACGGGCCTGAGATGGTTGATAAACCCACAAGTGGTGTGTTTCTAGCCAGGGTGGACTTTCACTGAGTGCTCAGTTGAGTGAGTACATGAATTTGAAGATACGCTGGTGCACCCAGGTTGTGGACTGCATCTGGTTGAATCTGCATCTGGGCTCCTCCAGGTGCCATCTGTTAGGATACCAGCAGCCAACATCATCTTGCCCGACTTCAAGGGTCTCATCACAGGACTGACCTCTCAAAATTAGTGAGTGTTGTGACATCCTGGCTCCCAACGCTATGATTGCCCTGCAGCTACTTCTGCCCTATCCCTTCTCTCACAGCCTTTCTTTCTGCTGTTTCAGAACACCTTTTTCCTTTATAGACAAAACTCACCTCCTTCTTCTCACCCATTAGCTTACTGAATGAAACACATTTTATTAGGATCTCATTTCCATTGAAGACATGTGAGGGTGTGTGTGTGTGGGGGGGGGTCTCATGTAGTTGAGGCTGGCTTCCTTCTCACTAGCCAGGGATGACCCTGAACTCATGATTCCCCTGCCTTTACCTCCCTTGGAGTAGAGATGGGATTGCAGATCTGCACCTCTTCATCCTCGCAGGTCATTTCAATAACTGCTTAGCCCCCCTCATCTGATTGTATCAATGTTCTCACTGGAAATTCCCCAATAATTGCATCTTGTCTACAAGATTAAAATCTCCTCCCTCCTGAGGCCTTTACTACATCCTCCAGACCAACGGTTCTTAACCTGTGGGTCAAGATTCCTTTGGGGGTCATCTGACCCTTTCACAGGGTTGCATAAGACCATTAGAAGACATAGATGTTTACATTACAATTCACAGCCAGCAAAATTACAGTTATGAAGTGGCGACGAAAATAGTTTTATGGTTGGAGGTGACTACAACATGAGGGGCTGTGTTAAAGGGTCCCAGCGTTAGGAAGGTTGAGATCTAGAACTGTCACCACCATTATCTTTTCACTCTGACCAACCTCAAAGTTTTGGGTTGCTTTGTTTTCCTTTTTGTTTGTTTGCTTGCTTGCTTGCTTTGCTGTGGTTTGGTTTGAATTTTTTTTTTAATTTTCTCTTGAGGGGGCACTGAGGAGCTGAGAGGACGATATAGAGGTACTGGAAAGTGAGCAGAATTAAGATGCATCCAAATTGGGGTGAAATCCCCAGGAATCAATAAAGAAATTATATTTTTAGCTGCGTGGTGGTGGCGCATGCCTTTAATCCCAGCACTCGGGAGGCAGAGACAGGAGGATCTCTGTGAGTTTGAGGCCAGCCTGGTCTATGAGAGCAAGTTCCAGGAGAGGCTCCAAAGCTACAAAGAAACCCTGTCTTGAAAAAAAAATCAAAAGAAAAAAATTATAATTAGAAAAATTACATTTATTTATTTGTTTGTTTGTTGGGGACGTGTGCCACAGTGCGCACGCGCACATGGCGGTTACATGACAACTTCTGGGAGGTGGTTCTCTCCTTCTATATGTTAGTCCTAGGGCTCCAACATGGGTCACCAGACTTGACTGTAGATGCCTTTACCCAGAGTCATCTCTCCAGCCAAAACATGCTTTCTTTTTAAAAATTTATTTTTATTATTTTTTTCAAAAACTTATCTATTTAGATTTTTTTATTTTTTTTAAATGTTTATTTATTTATTATGTATACAATACTCTGTCTGTGTGTATGCCTGCAGGCCAGAAGAGGGCACCAGACCCCATTACAGATGGTTGTGAGCCACCATGTGGTTACTGGGAATTGAACTCAGGACCTTTGGAAGAGCAGGCAATGCTCTTAACCTCTGAGCCATCTCTCCAGCCCCTATCTATTTAGATTTTATATGTGCATTTGTGTTTTGTTTATGTCTGTGTGGGGTTGTCAGACCCCTAGAACCTACAGAGTTGTGAGCTGCCATGTGGGTCCTAGGCATTGTACCCAGGTCTTCTGGAAGAGCAATTAGTGTTCTTAACTACTGAGCCACTCTAGAAGCCCTAAATTTTTTATTTTAAAAAATATTTTTAAATTTACTTTCTAATTTATTATTTTGTTGTATGGGTGTGAGTGTTTTGTCTGCGTGTATGCCTGTGCACCATTTGTGTCCGTGTTGGGACTGGAGTTACAGGTGATTAGATGTGAGCAGCTGAGTGTGTACTGGGATTTGAACCTGGGTCCTCTGGAAGCACAACCAGTTCTCTGCTCACCACTGAGCCAGCTCTCTAGCCTCCCAAACTATCTCCTTTGGATCCACTCATGATCACTACAACCAAAGTGAACCAGACATGGTGGCTGTGGTGGCTTGGGTGAGGCGTCCCCTGTAAGTCTTAGCTATTTGAGTACTTGGGCCCCAGTTGGTGGCTGTTTGGAGAGGATATAGGTGGTGTGTTGAAGGTTTCAAACAATTCACGCCAGTCCTCTTGTGTCCTGTGTCCAGCTTGCAGTTCAAGATCTACGTCCTTAGATGCGCCTCTGGACTCCTGCCATCTGCTACTTCTGCCCCACCAACGTGGACTCCAACCCTCTGGAGCCTTAAGCCCCAAATGCACTCTTGTGCAAGTTGCCTTGACCCCACTGTTTTCCACAGTAGGAAACTAACACATCAGCGTTCGCCTATAATCCCAGCATTTAGGAGCTGAGGCAGAAAGACTACTTTGAGTTTAGCCTAGCCCTGGCTACACACCAGAACCCTGTCTCACAAACAAGCAATTCTTGCCAGGGGTGCTGGTGCACACCTTTAATTTTTGTACTTGGGAGGCAGAGGCAAGCAAATCTCCAAGTTCCAGGTCAGCCTGGTCCACATAGTGAGTTCCAGGTCAGCCAGGGATACTCAGGTAGATCTTGATCTATTTGCCCCCCCAATAATTAAGCAATCTCGCACTGTTTGTGAGTCTGAGCTTAACCCCCAGGTTTATATCTGACCCCTCCACACCTCACACAGGCCATGCTTCAACTTTCCAGCAATTCTCTCAGTCTCTCAGGGCTATGCCCTGCCCACCTGTCTCTTGAGCTGCCTTCTCTCCCACCGTGGCCTGTCCTGCTCTTGTTCCCACACAACAGAACTTCATCCGAATCCACTCATTCCATCAGAAGTCATGTAAGGTGGCTCCCCTCAGAGCACCCACAAATACCTGGCTGTTAGCAGAGTCCACCGTATTTTGGCATGTTTATCGCCACATCCAGATGCATTCTTAGGGTGCTTGTTACGATGTGTGGTTCACTGTGCCTAATGGCTTACATTCCCTAATCACCTTACCATTTCCTGCAACCTGGTTAACGGTGCAGTTCTCATCTCTTCAGTGTGGACTTTTACTTTTTCCCTTGTCTCAGTGTTGTTCTAGAAAGAGCTAATCTGACTTCTCCAAGTCCCCACAGGTACACAACCAAAGTGGAGCCTTGGTTGCTGCAGGTCCTGAGGACAGAATCAAGTCTGTACCACGGGAGTGCATACAGGCTGCCACTGCCTTTTGTTGCAGAACCCCAGTTCTACGAGGCTTGGCAGCATGCCCAACTAACGTTCCCAGCCTCGTTCAGCTCTGTGTGCCAGGTGACTCAGTCCTGTGGCATTTCCAGGCGGCTTCAAGTGGCTTATAGACTGGAGCACCAGCAGCCCCTTGGACCAGGAGATAATGTATTGGGTTTTCCTTTTTAAATTTTCTTCCTTCCTCCTCTCCATCCTCCTCCCTCTTCCCCTCCCCCCTCCTCTCTCTCTCTCTCTCTCTCTCTCTCTCCCCCCCTCTCTCCCCCTCCCCCCCCCCCCCCCCCCCCCCCCCTCTCTCTCTCTCTCTCTCTCTCTCTCTCTCTCTCTCTCTCTCTCTCTCTCTCTCCATGCTCTCACTATGCAGCCCTGGCTGGTCTAGAACTTGTTATATAGACCAGTCTAGTGCCAAATTCACAGAGATCCACCTGCCTCTGCCTCCTGAGTGCAGGGTTTATTAATGGCCTATGCCGCAATCCTGGCTTTTAATTTTTTTTACATGCAAGGGTGTTTTGTCTGCATGTATGTATGCGCTGATGTCAAGTGCATGCAGTGTCTACGGAGACGAGAAGAGGGCATCAGCTCTCCTGGAGCAAGAGTTGCAGGTGCACGTGGATGCTGGGAATGGAACCCAGGTCCTCTACAAGAGAGCACCTGTCGCTGCTGAGCCATCCCTCCACCTCACCCAGACCACTGTGGGGGATTCTGGAGGATGGGAGTGAGGGCTGAAGTGACAGTGCAGACGGACAGACAGACATGGTGCCAGACTCCTACCAGCACCTCGGGCCATGTTCTGGAAATGCCCAGACTTTTTTCTTTCTTGAGACTAGATCTCTTCACGTAGCCTGGTGTGGCCTTGGTTTTACAATCCTCCTGCCCCAGTCTTCAGAGTGCTGAGATTACACGCGTGCCCCACTAGGCCCAGCTTTTTTTATGCTGTTGTGACAGAGGCTGTCATTAATCACAGCGAGCATTGGGGCGCCATGAATTTGCAGCCATTGGTACAAAAGGTTGGGCTGTATCTCACTCATGAGGCCCTGGGCCTTGATTCAGGAGCAGCAGCCAGCACGGGTGATATAAATTGTGTCTTTATTTGAACATCATTCCACCTGCACTGAAGCTCAGATCCAGCAGCAGCAGAAGGGGTCAGGACCAAAAGAAATGTTACCAAATTGGACAATGAACATCAAGGACACATTCAAGACAGAACTTACTAATGGGGTGTAGACAACACCAATCTATCCTAACACCCAGCACAGGGCCTCAGAGGGCTGTCAGAGTCCTAGGGAGGGCTGGCCGCTCCTGATCACTTTCTCAGGAAAACTCCAGTCCTACCCTAGCTCTGACTGAGCCAGGCAAGAACCCACAGAAATTTCTTGTACTAGAAGGAGCCCTGCCCCTCCAAAAAGAGGGTTTCCCTTTTTCACACCGGGAGCTGGAGAAGACTTAGTGCCCTCTGTGCTCAAGGGGGACCCTTAGTCCTGGGCTCCTTCCCCAGAGCTCCAGCTGCCAGCCGTCATCTTGGCTCTTGTGGGCCCCAAAAAGATGTCAATCTTCCCCCACATCCTGACGCCCTCGGAAGGCCCTCCTCCACACTGTGGTCCTCTGAGAGGTGAGTTCTACTTGTCACAGCCCCAAGGACCAGTCTAACCAGTGTTTTGGATCAGAGACCAGACCACCTCGAGGTTATGGCTGCTTTCTTCACTCTCTGCCAGGAGCGAAGAAAGTCAGAAACGGGAAAGAAACACCAGCGTCCCTGTCCAGCCACAGCTGGCTGAGGACTTTTAATGACCTAAAGTCAGGAAGCTCTTAGTTGGTGATCAGAAGCAGAGATGTCGACCTTCCTAGCCTGTCCCTTCCCAAAGGCCAACACTGGCTCACCTGCCCCAAACGCTCCAGCTGCTGGATCTGCCAGAGCCCCACCTGAGCTCTTGGATAAAGCATCCATTCTCCCTGTCCCTACCGCTTCTCAGTCTTCAAGACCGCGCCTTGGGCCATACTACTACCTCTCTTCTTTCCCTGTGCTATCCTGGGGCTCCTGCAGACTTCAGCCCACCAACCTGAAACTCCACAATGGATCTCAAATTGCTGGGCAGCAGCCGGTTGGCTACGGTACGGACGGGAACACCGTTAGATGGCGCCCCGAAAGGAATTAGTTTCCTTCCTCCCCCGTGTGGTTACCCTACTGCTGACACAACCTGGCCTGCTCACACGCGCACACACACAAACACACACACACTCTCACATTCTCGCGAACACGCGTGCGCTCGCAAACACAGACACACACAGTCTCTCTCTCCTCCACAAAGGAACAAAACTGCTTGGACCACAGACCTCCAGTCCCTTGACCTCCATGGAGTCGTTTCTAGCCTGTCCACCAAAGCATGGTGGGGGGGGGTGGCTTGGACAGCAGGCGTCCTTAGGGGAACAGTCTTCAAGCACCCACATGGCTGCCCTCCTCGCCCCACCTCCAGCATTTCTTCTTCCCCCTCCTCCTGCCGACCCTCTTCTCTACATTTTATTCTTGCCCACTGCGAACCACACCTCCATCCCCCACTTCCTGTTCCTCTTCACCCACTGCCCGCTACTCCACGGAAACCCCTCTCCAATTCTTCTCTTCCCCACCACTGTGTGTCTCTCTAGATCCCTCCTTGAACTCCTTGTGCACCACACAGCCCCTCCCTCGCCATGCCTGTCTCCCATCTCATCTTTGCTTTGGCTCTGCTCCTGCGTCCTCCCTGCCTAGTTCCCAATCTGTCACCCACTACCTTGTCCTCCTATCTTCTGGTTTGAATCTGAGGAACTGACTCCTGCTCCCTTCTCCTTCAAACAAGCCCCACCCCATCCATTCCCAGTTTCCTGGCCACCTGCAGAAGACAGCTCCAGTGCTGGGGCTCCAGGAGGGGACTGGATGGGAACAAGTGTGTGTGGGGGACACGGGGCAGTCACCAAAGCTCGGGAGGAGGTGTCTGTCCTGGAGGAAAGAGGAGGAAAAGTGGAGATGCGGTCTGGAAAATGCCAGGTATCGGAAATCCTTCCAGAAGCCACAATCAGATTCCAGCCAGGGTCTGAATGGGGCAGCCTTGGGTCATGGGTCTTGCTCAGGAATCCTAACTCTCAGCTCCAAGTCTGAGCTTGGAAGTGAACACAAGGACAGCAAATATGTGGACTAGCCACCCTTCCAACTCTGGATGAGGCCCACGTGACACACAGAAGTGATGAACCTCCTGTGGAGCCCATAGGGGCCACACACTCCTCAACACAGGGACCATGCGGCAGGCCATGCCCCAGGAGGCATTATGCTAGATGCAGCTAGTCTGCCACCCCTCCACTGGGGACAGAAGGCTTGTCAATGACGAGATGGCTCTGCCACCAGGTCTATAAGGTAACCAAGGATGGTCCCAAAAACACCTGGAATCTCCCTCATTTTCTCTCTGCTAATGAGAGAAGAGAGGAGCCCCCACGGTGAGAGAAGAGAGATCGTCTCATCTGCCCCTCCCTAACACACACGCATGCATACACGTACATACGCACGTGTGCACGTGTGTGCGCACACACACAAACACACACACACACGCACACACACATGCGCACACACACACCTCAATTCTAAGCACTGCCCATGAGGTTGCAGACCCTGGGCATATCGCAAGGCGAGAGTGGGCAAGAAGGAGAAAGAGTCAGGGACAGGGTAACAGGGCCTGGGATGGGGACAAGGGTACCCTGTTCAGAGGTGACCTGCAAGTTCAAGTTAGGCAGAAAAGTATCAAAGACGCAAGACAGTCCCTGCCTTTGGCAGATGTCCGAGGTGTAGGAAGTGAGAGAAGGAGAGAGGATCCCCTAACTCCACCTCTGAGCCCCTTTTCCACAGCCACCGACCCCGACAATGGGCCCGACAAGTCTATGCTGTACAAAACAGGCCAGAGTCAAGGGCTCAGTCACTGATGAGCTATCCTGGTAGAGAAGAGGCCAGGCCAGTCCCAGGCTGGGAAACTGGCAAACTCCAGCTGCGGTGATCAGCTGCCTCCTCCCGCAGCCTCCAGAGCCTGTGTCTCCCCTCAGACTCTGAGGTGATGAGGGATTACCAGCAGTGGGAAGGAAGACCCTATCTTTTCTCCCTCAGCACGGCTTCGATTCCTTTGAGAGCTGGATGCAGGCTTGAATGAGGGAGTCAGAAGAGGCCCCGTGGGTGGGGCTGGTGGCACCTGGAGCTTTGTGGCAGATGTGGTGGGACCATCATCAGCAAATAAAAATAAAGTAGGAAAAAGTCTGGCCCTCCTGGGGCAGTGTCTTGAAGGAGTCTCTTTAGGAGACCAGGACTGGGGAGGCAAGGAGGCAGCAGGCAGCCTTCCAGACTGAAGGGGTCTGAGGAGCCCGCCCTGCAGAGCTTCCTTCCCCGGGGGTCCTCGGGGACCTCCAGCTAGTCTACACGGTGAGAAGAAAACGGAAGGACCAGAGAGGGAGAGCCAGGCTCCCTTAGGAGGCAGGACCAGAATCAGGACCTCAAGGGCCTCTGCCTCCCGCCAAGCTGCCACCCCACCCCCGCCTCTCTTCAAAGCCTGGAGCTGTGTGCAGTCAGAGATTGGGGTCCGGAGCTTGACCGCAGGAACGAGAGGGCAGCAGACGAAAGATGCTGAGATCGGGCCAACTCCTGGGCTACAGTCCTGGCTCTCAGGGTCCCTGTGTATGAGCAACAGGGCATGGCAGGACTCCCCATCCAGAGACATCACCTCCTGGCCGCAACACCGAACTGACTGTGGTGCCTACAAAATCTGAGGGAGAGAAGAGAGAATGTCAGAGACTGTCAGGACAGCAGTGGGCAAAGAATGACTACAACCAAGTTGTTGGCAGGCGGGGAAGCCAGCACCCCATTCAATCTCCGACTTCACAGGGTCATGCTAAAGGTTCCAAAGAGACGCCGTGCAAGTATTTGGCACCCAGGAAACGGTGGTGGCGTAGTTTAGCTTTTCCTTTGGCTCAGAACTGAGCTTGAGAGCCCAACTTCACACACCAGTGAAGGCTGGAGACTTCTTGGCATTGAAGGACACAGGTCACTTCCTGTATCACCGGCATAGGGAATTTCCAGTGCGGGGTGGGGGAGGGGAGGCTGTCTATAACCTAGGCCGGCTTGGAACTTACAGGGTAGCCGAGGCTAGCCTTGGCCTCCTGATTCTCCTGTCTCTGCCTCCAGGGTATGAAGGTTACAGGTGTACGCCACTAAGATTGACCTCCCAGATCTTGTTTAAGAGTGAGCTGCAATGACTGGCCACAGGCTGGGGACTGCCTGGGCTACACAATGAGTTCTAGGGTATTCTAGTCTACCCCAAAAGACCATGTCTTAAAAGTAAATGAACTTGTGCGAGAGCATCAGGAGACAGGAGAGAGAGACACTGGGTGGACCCATTCACTGCTGGTTACACCTATCAATGCCCAGATTGCTTCAGAGAGGCTGTTACAAATAGGTTGGTCTTGCACTTCTGGGAATTACCACCAGGGGGCAGGTCCTGACCTCAAACCAAGACCAAAGAAACTACCCGGTGGGAGGGATCTGTGGGAGCTCTTATAGTCCTAGGTAATTAAACGGGGACAGGAAGGCCCTAGTCTCACCTAGGGCTGAGGCAGATAGTGTGACTGCTGGGATGAGCTTTGGCTCTGGACTTGGATCTGCATTCGGGTCCCGACTGCACTTGGAGGACTTTTGCACAAGCTCCCAACTCTCCACACGCCCATCCACTGGAGGGCTTGTGTCCTCCTATGTAAAACAGCGGTCGTAAAGCCAGCCTGCAGAGGTCTGTGAGGTCTGACCGCTTTGAGGAAAATGTCAGCCCTTGCTGGCCACTTTGCAGGCACAAACTTTCCCCTCAAAAGCCCATCCTGGGACACGAATCTGTTCTGATCACCCCGGTTTTATGAAGCGCGGGAAACTGAAGCTTGAGGTAAAGTGACTTCAAGGACAATAACAGGGCCCCTGCCAGACGAGTGGATACACGGCTGCATACATTGTATGGTGAGCCAAATCCGCAAGAAATGACTATAGCGAATGGCTTTGCTAGACATAGACCGGACTGTGGAAGCCACTACTCTGGATCTCAGTCTACGGACTGTGTGGCCATACACACAAACGTTCACCATCGTAACGCCTCTCTGGGCACTAGCAGTAGGCTGACATCAGTGTCAGAAGACCCTGCTTGGCTTCAGCCCTTTGTTTACCAGGTACTGTTCTTACATTTAACTTCTGGAGACCCCAAGAACACCCTTGGACATGAGTGTGTTAAGGCAGAACAAAGATATCACAGCAGCAGCAGGAGAAAACCTTGGCCCCTCCCTACAGGAAGAAGAGTTAAATAAACCGTCATCCAACTTGTGCACTCTTTTGAATTAAGTGAAGTTTATTATCTATGTTTGTGTGAGAGGGAGGGTGTGTGGAGGTCAGAGTACAGCCCGTGGGAGTCAGTCCTGGGCATCAAAGTGGGGTTATGAGGCGTTCATAGCAACCCATCTCGATGGCCCTGAATGGTCTCTTTGTTGTATTATTGTCATCAATATGCACGATATACAACCAATATACAATATCGGTGCATTAATACGCACCAATTATACAACATGGTATAATGAATTTGTGATTGGCCACCATTCCATATCAAAGCTGTGGCCATTGGTAATTTGCATATACTACAAGCTCTGATCTCATGGCCCAGATTCTTCTCCTTCAGACCCAACCTGATCACCACCCCCTATAGTCTGTAATTATCATTTTAAAAAAAAAATAAATTTTGTTTATGTGTGTGTATGTGCTAGTGTAAGCCGCATGTGGTTCAGACAGATGCCTATGGCAGCAAGAAGAGGGCACTGGCCCCTCAGCAGCTGGAGCCACAACATGGGTGCTGGGAACCAAACGCAAGTCCTCTGGAAGAGCTGCAATCTCTCCAGCCCCATTAGCTCTTTGTCTTTAATAAATATATTTATTATACATTTGAATAGACTAAGTTTTATAAATTATTAGATATATTATAAACACATAAATATAGGGCTTAATAAACACACAGCTCTCTGTCACTTCCCAGGCACAGCCACGGGCATGGGATGATGCCCGCGACCTCTGAGCTTCAATTCCTGTTCTCCAATTACTTTCAGGGTGGCTGTGAGTGTCTAAGCTGGAGAACAGTTTTCGGGAGTCTCCTACCACTGTGTAGGTCCTGGGGCTAGACCTCAGTCATTAAGCGTGGTAGCAGGTGCCTTTGCCTGTTGAACCATCTTAATCGTCCCTATGTGTAACTTTTTAAATCATTTTTTTTAAGTTTTTATTTTACGTGTATGGGCGTTTTTGCTTGAGATGCCAAAACGCCCATACACGTAAAATAAAAATAAAAAACGTGCATCGTGTGTGCAGTGCCGGAGCCCTGAAGAGGGCGGTAAACTGGAGTTAAAGCCCCTTCTGTGGCCTCATGCAGGTGAGAATCGGCCCAGCTCTTCAGGAAGAGGAGCCAGTGCTCTTCACAGCCAAGCCATCTCTCCAGCCCTCTGGGTGTAATTTTTGCTTCACTTTTAAATGTTTACCTACGATTGGCCTGCCCCGCCTGAAGCAGGCCTTACCCTCAGGTCCAGGCCCGTACCTTTGTTCTCCTGTTTGAGCTCCTCCTGCAGCAGGTCAGTCTGCCGGTTGCCCAGCACGAAGGCGAGGAAGGACAGGATGAGCGCGTTGAGGATCCCGATGATGGCCAGAATGTACGCCCAGCGCACCGAACAGTCCCCCAGGGAGTACTTCCCCGTCTTGGCGCCGCACATGTCCCGGATGGTCTCGGCGTCCCAGCCATCAGGGAAGATCATGCAGCCCAACACGAGGCACAGAGCTGGGCATGGGGGAGCAGGTCCACACCGAGGTCGGGTCGGGAAGAAAGAGAAGGCATCATTACTTCCTAGAAGCGAGGAGGTGGGAGGGGGCTGAGTTCTGAGAATCCCCCCCAGCCCCATCTAGCAATCTGATCACGTGGTAACTCTGAAAATACAGTAACTGGGACCCTTGACCTCTCCTGCCTAACCCCGCCTTCAAGGAATAAGAAAATACCAAAGCCAGGCCACATCCCCTGACATCCTCTGGGTTCCACTTATTCTTACCCATCCTCAGCACGTCAGTTTTTGTGAGTCTGGCTTTGGTTTGGGTTTTTCTTTTGTTATTCATTCGACAGTGGTTCACTGGCAATCACTCTGCGTTCATTCAAAGATGCTCTGCAGGCAGCAAAGGCTGACAGTAGGGTTTCCCCACAGCTTCCCTCCCTCCAGCTGTGTCGGGGAGACGGGAGGTCCTCGGCTAGTCCTTCTGTAGAATGGGAGCCATGGTGCTAACTTGGTCATTCACTGCGGAGGGTCTATTGTGTGCTGGGCATCAGAGCAGGGCTCAGGGCGGCACCCAGGTAGGGAGAGAGGAGGGTTGCTGCACAATGGTAAGGACGCAAACGCTGGCCCAGCTCTCTGCAAGATTTGTGGGCCTCATTTCCTTTGTCTTTGTGCTTCAGCCTCCAAATCTGTAAAACGGGGGTGATTATGAGTACCACCAAATGAGGTAAAGATGACAGGGAGCCTCTAAGTGCTTTGCACAGCAACTCCCACATAATGTTACTGCTGATATCAGAACTCGTCCTAACAAGCGCCGGCTGCTCTTGCAGAGGATCCCGGTTCAGTTTCCAGCACCTACTAGGCAGTTGGCAACTGTCTGTTACTTCAGTTCCAGGAAATCCAACACCCTCTTCTGGCCTCCATGGAAACTGTACTCATGTGGTACACATGCACACAAGCAGGCAAAATACTCACGCTCATAAAATAAAATAATTCAGGGCCATCAATAGCAGTTATAAAGCCAGTTTAGCCAACATGACACCATTTCAAAAAAAAAAAAAACACACAAAACAAAAACCTCAGTCATAACAAAAATAATAATCACATAAATGAGGAAATAGTGCAATAGATTTCAGGTGAGGCAAGACAGATAAAAGTAGAAAGGGTGGGCCAAGATGGCAGTGTTAAATAGCTCCCTTGTCCAATCCACTCACTTGGGTTACTCTACCAAGCTCTCACCAGCCCAGTTTGGGAGGGGGTGGGGCAAGTCTGAGCCAATCATCTCACTGCATTTCTTTGGTGATAGTGATTGACTAGGAGAGCAGCACAGGCCCCATAGCAGACCAATCAGAGGCTTTGGGTTCAGTAGGCAACTGGGAAGGCTTGGTCTGCTCAGTCCCCTCCCCCCCCCCCCATGTATTAGGTCTGCAGCTTGTGCAGAGCTGTTTGAGTTGTGTGACCCTTGACACCTCCAGGCTCGACCTGGTTATTAGATGACAGCGTTGACAAGGTTTGGTTGTTCTCAGTTCTGTCACTATATGTGGCCTATCCGGTCCCCACAGTGGGAAAGAGGCAAGAGCCTTGACAAGCCTTCCCCCAGTTCCAGTACAAGGCAGTGCTCCCTAAGCGCCAGGCTCCTCCCTCCCCAGAGTTCTGAAACTTGGATTCCACCCCACACCCATCCTCCATGTCTGGTGTAATGTCCCCGACAACACTGCCAGCAACCTCTCGTTCTACCGGAGCTGTTTCCAAGACAATAATCCCACCCCCTTGATGGGCATCAAGGAAACACTGTGCTCTGCAGCAGAACCAAGCCAGGAGAGCCAGAGAACTAAATAGTCTGAAGATACACCTAGGCATACAGATGAAAAGTCAAGTGCAGACCCCCACTCCCCAGGGGACAACAGGAGCTGGAGACTAACCATGGAAGCTTTAGGCCCCCATGGGCATTGAAATTCTGGTGTTAGACATTGTTGAAATCAAAAAGTAGGCATGAGACTAAGCCCTTTGGTGCTCTGTCGTTGATTGGAAGGGAGGAGGAGAAAGAGGAAGAAAAAGAGAAGGAAGAGGAGGAGGAGACTTTAATGTCTGTCTCCCTACATGCCCTGTTTGTCTCTCCATCCCTGGGCTCAGATTCTCCAGCGAAAGGCAGGAGTAGGGTTAGAAGCTGACAGGGGACAGACACACACACCCTCCCTGCAGTTGCTTCCCAGCCCTCCTCTCCCTAGGTGCCAGAGTGGCTGGCCTCACTGTAGTCTGTTTTTGCTCACTCCTGGTGCATTCTCATCTCCATGGAAACCGCTCCTGTATCCCAGCTCCAGCTTCCTCCCCCTTCCCAACACGGGCACTGAGACCTCAGTTAGATTCTCTCCCCTGTGCTTTTGAGTTCTCATTTCCTCTCTCTCTCTCTCTCTCTCTCTCTCTCTCTCTCTCTCTCTCTCTCTCTCTCACACACACACACACACACACACACACACACACACACTTCTCTCTCATTTCATCTCAGCTGGTCCCTCATTTCCTCTTTTCTTTTGCCTTTGTCTCCATCTTTTCCTTCCCTTTCTCCCCCACACCTCCCTTATGGTGCTCCAGTCTGTGCTTCAACTCTCCTCTCTCCCTTTTCATTAACATTTGATCTCTCTATTCCTTCTTTTTTCTTTCATCTCTGTATCTATCCTCCTTACCCTGTTCTCTCTCCTCCTCCTCCTCCTCCTTCTTGAACCTTTCACAACTAAATTTCTGATATCCTTAACCCCACACTGGGCCCACAGAAACAGTGTGTCACAGATAGAGGCAGGCATGATGTCTATCTTCAGCATGAAGGGAAGTATAAAACCAAGTCATCCCACTGATTGTCATACATGTGAAGGGCTGTCTCAAAGGATCAGACTGGGGGCAGAGGCCAGAGCATCAGGGGCAATGGGAAGATGCTGAGACAACCTCCCTGCCTCCTTGGCTCGGCAGAGCATCAGATGGTGGCTTTGGGGCCTCGGTGACTTCTCGAGCAATGGGAGAGAACAAGCAGTCAAACCACTTGAGAAACGCCAGGCTGAGATGGTTTTTCTTTGTCTGGAGGAAGGGAAGTGATCAAAAGAGGTTATCCTTGCCCAAGAATCTCAGCCTTCAGGGAATGGCACACCACAGACAAGGCAGGCTTACCCACCTGCAGGATGAGGATTCCAAGACCGTGGTCTGTGGACTGCACCTTTTGGAACTCAGGAGCTGGCTGAAGTGCCAGCTGCTCCCAAGTCTGATATCCAGGGGCAGGATGTAGCATGCCACAGAGTTCAAGACAACCTGGACTGACACTCACGTGCAGGGCATAGCATGCCTCAAGAGTTCTCTACCTTCAGCGTAGAAACTTCATGGCAGGGGCTGCCCTGTCTACCCTGAGATGCTTAGCTTCATCCCTAGTCTCCACCCACCAGATCTCAGGGGGAAATACGTACTGTTGTTTTAAAATCCATCCAAATAATGGTTAGCATCCCTTGAGAGTAATGATTGCTTACTGAAAACCACTGGTGTAGAGGCAGGGGTTCCAGGATACAGCATCCCCAGTCATAAACCAGCTATCTTTCTGTCATTTCTGGCTTATGTCAGATCTGAGAGCAGGCACTGTGGCTTCAAGTTTTATAATTGCAAAGCTGTGATTTGGGGTCCAGAATGTGGACTGTCTTGGTGAAAGTTCCATTTGAGTCTGAGAAAAATATGTTCCCTGTGGCCATTGACTGCATGAGCCTCCAGCCAGTTCTGGATTCTGCTGAGTCAGTCATGTTCTGAGTGATTTCTCTGGCAGCTGGATTTCTTCTCTTTTCATCAATGTTGTATTTGAAAAGAGGGTCTCATATAGCCCAGGCTGCACACAAACTCACGGCGGAGCCAAGGAGGGCCCTGAACTACTAACCCCACTGCTTCTACTTCCTAACTGCCGTTACTACATACATGTAAGACCAAGCCCAGTTCATCTATTTACTGTTAATTCGTGTTTTTTGTAGGTGAAGTGGGTTTCTTGATGTTTCTATTTATGCACTTAGGCCACTGACACTCAGCATGATCGCTGATACTGCTAGACTCACACCTACCATGTTTATCACTGTCCTATGTGTTGCCCTTGCTATTTAATATTTTTTAAATAGACTTACTTATTTTATTTTATAAATAAAATTAAAAATGAATCTTTTAAAAAACCTAAGATGGGCAGTGGTTGCACATGGCTTTAATCCCAGTGCTCAGGAGGCAGAGGCAGGTGGATCTCTGAGTTTCAGGCCAAGCTGGTCTACAAAGCATGTTCCAGGACAGCAAGGGGTACACAGAAAAACCCTGTCTCAAAAAACAGACAAACAAAGCCTGGTGGTGGTGTATTTGTAATCCAAATCTCCAGGGAAGTGAAGGTAGGAAGATTCCTGGGAACCTCTGGTGAGCTAATTGGAGAGCCCCAGATCTCAATGAGTTAACTAGTCTCAAGCGAATAGGTGGATAGCTCCTGAGGAATAACACTTAAAGTTGTCCTTGGTCTTCACACTCACCTGCACACGCGCGCGCGCGCACACACACACACACACACACACACGTGTGCACATGCATATACAGATTTATATGGTTATTATGATACATCCATTTATTGGATATTGGGATTCAGTTTTTTTCTTCATATTATATCCTTAAGAAAATGGTTTGATAACAGAGTCATGAATAAGGCACTTTTAGAAATAATACCATCTTTACAGACTAATAATGAACAGCTGGCTGACGGGATTAATACCATTGAAAATCAAAAGTGCCTGAAAAATTAATACTATTGGAAAGGGTAGGGGGTTAGAGAGATGGCTCAGAAGTAAAGAGCATTGCCTGCTCTTCCAAAGGTCCTGAGTTCAATTCCCAGCAACCACATGGTGGCTCACAAGCATCTGTAATGAGGTCTGGTGCCCTCTTCTGGCCAGCAGGCATATACACAGACAGCATATTGTATACATAATAAATAAATATTAAAAAAAGAAAGAAAAGGATACCATTAATTTGACAGACAAAATTGAATCCATGTCAAAGGATTCATACTGTTGAATTTGACAATCAAAATTTGTTTAAAAGTTATGATAGGTTAGTAGATAGAGTATCTCTCCAGGATGGCAATCTGCATGCCATCCAAATAATGTCCAAGGATGAGTTGTTAGCTTTAAAGGAAAAACTTTAGACCTTGGAATCACATGTGCTATGTTCCTCAGTAAAATCACTAAGAAATATATATAGGCCAGAAGATTCAGGCTTTACAAAAGACAGTAGTAAAAATATTTGAAATGATTGAGGAAATTACTGGAGTTGATGAACAGGAAAAGAAGGGACAAGGACAGGATTCAACATCACATCACCAGTAGCTGTCAGAGATGACTTACCCAGGGTTTTAGCTTTCTACCCTGTAATCTACTCTGACAAAGCATCAAGTTCTAAAGACCCAAAAGGATTCAAAGAAGGTAGCTGAATACTTATAGGAATGAATGATCTAAAAGAAATTAAGCAAGCTGTTGTAATTTATGACTTGTATTCTGCATCTGTTAGGGAGATGATAAAGACATGGGCTTCTAGCATTAAAGCTACACCACATGATTGGCTTCAGTTAGTGTCAGCAGTCCTGGATGACGGGCCTCAATTGATGTTTAAATGCTATTTCAGAGGACAGGTGAAAATTTTAGAACAACAGGAAAAAGCAAAAGGACTTGAGACTTCCCAAGATCAAATTCTTGGTGAGGGCAATTATGCTGACCCACAGGTTCAAGCTCTTTACAATGAACAAATCTTGTTCCTATGCCACAAAGCAGCCTTAAATGCTTGGGACAGGTTTCAAGAAGCAGGAAAATGAATTGAATCATAAACCAGGGTTAAACATGGCTAGAGAGAACTTTTTAGTAACTTTTAAAAAGATTAACTAAGGCTGTACAAATCGGAGTAATACCTAGATGCTAGATGAGTACTTATTGAATCTCTGGCTTTTGAAAATGCCAGCTTAGAATGCAAAAAGATACTTGGGCCTTTAAAGGTTAGATCAGCACCAATGGATGAATGAATCCTTCATGCAATGAACACTGAGACATTTGATTAAAATACTGAATCTTGGGTAGGAGAAGCAATTTCCAAAGATATGAGGAGACATCAATATGCCAAATGTTTTAATTGTGGTAGAATAGGACATCTAAGAAGGGAATGTAGACAAGGAATTCTTAGGAATAATATCTCCTCTGGGAATGGCAAGAATAGGAGGACTCAGCCTTCAGGTATATGTAGGAGGTGTGGCAAAGGTCGACATTGGACCAATGAATGTAGATCAACAAAAGACAGACAAGGCAACCCAATACCATTGGGAAACTCTTTGAGGGGCACTATTGGGAAACTCTTTGAGGGGCCTCTCACAGGTCCCCAAGCCAAAAGTGGCCCAGTCATTCCCAGTCACTCTGGAGAACATGTCTCACTAGGAAAATTTAAAAAATCCAGAGGCTTCTGTAAAAGAGCATAGTGTTACAGATGGTGGCATAAACATGGGGGGTTAATCAAAAATTCCTACAGGAAATAAGAAATGTATATTCTGGCAGACTTCTATAAATGATCAAAGACCAAAGCTAAGAGTGCATAAAATGGCATTATAATTGTGGGTTTGATGACACAGGTGTGGACATAAGTATCATTACTACAGAATCTTGGCATCCAAATTGGCCTCTTCAAGAGGCAGATGTTCAATTACTAGGAATTGGAACCCTATCTCAAGTTAAACAAAGCATGAGTTGGGTTGAATGCATAGGGCCAAAAGGTAAGAGAGGAAGGCTGAGGCCATATGTGGCTAATATTGCAGTGAATTTATGGGGTCATTACCTGCTGCAGCAGTGGAATACCCAGATTAACTGCAGTCCTAGGAACTCATAATTCTAGGAAGGGTATTATAAGGTTCTATATACAAATGTCACAAGCCTGTACAAATGTCACAAGGCTGTACAAGAACACAAAGCAACTAGCAAACCTTTAGAGGTACCAACAGCCCTACCTTTCAAATGGTTAACTGAGAAACCCATATGGGTTAAACAGTGGCCATTAACAGAAGACAAACTGCAGGCTTCAGAAGAGCTGATACAGGAGCAACTAGATGCTCGCCATATTGAAGAATCAACCAGTCCTTGGAATTCTCCTGTATTTGATGTTTAAAAGAAATCTGGTAAATGGAGAATGGTGACAGATTTAAAGCTGTCAACATGGTAATTCAAACTATGGACCCTCTACAATCTGGGATTCCTCTGCCTTCTCTATTACCAAAAGGATGGCCTCTTATAGTTATTGATTTGAAAGATTGTTTCTTCACTATACCTTTACAAGATAAAGACAGAAAAAAATTTACCTTCACAGTACCTACTTATAATAATTCTCAGCCTACTAGGAGATATCAATGGATGGACTGTCTCCCACAGGGAATGCTCAATAGCTCCACCCTATGCCAATACTTTGTAAGTCAGCCATTGAAAATAATATGCAAGAGATTTCCTAAATCTGTAATTTACCATTACATGAATGACATTTTGCTATCTGATTCAAACATAGATATTTTAGAAAGAATGTTTGAAGAAGTAAAGAAAGTTTTACCAAAATGGGGATTAAAAATTGCTCCTGAAAAAATACAGAGAGAAGATTCTGTCAATAACCTAGGTTATAAGATAGGTTTACTGAAAATTAGAACACAAAAGGCACAAATTAGGAGAGATTGATTGTGGGCTCTTAATGACTTTCTAAGATTGTTAGGAAATATTTCCAGTCTATGATCAGCTGCTGGATAGCCAAAGGTCAGAAAGTTTTGAGACTTGTTTTTAGTTTGAGATTATTGTGCTTCTAACTCAAACAAAAGTCCCACCTAGTTGTGAATCAGAGTTCTGCTCTCTCAAGGCTATTGTCAACAGGTGTGGTTAGTTGCCAGACCTGTGCTCCTGAAATAGGGAAGTAGTTGGTTTCTGCCTAAAACAAAAGTCTAAGGATCCAACTAGATTCTAGTTCCTTTTATGGAAATTACTTGGGATTCCACCCAGGGAGTGGTTTGCTTACAGAGTGTTTGGTCTAGGGCAAGAGTCAAGGGCATGAGCAATGAATGTACCTGATGACTTTCAATTTGTATGTTAATTCAGTCCCTTTGTTCTACTCCTACCTTTTGAAATCAAGAGTATATTAAACTGTTGGAAAATTAAACACAGACGAATTTTAGTACTCACTGAAATTCCCTCGCAATACTATCCTATGTGTTTTTGCATTTTATTATTTTCATTCACATCTTTGTACTCTTTACTATATTTCTAATTCCCATGCCCCCATTCAGGAAGAAAGGTATTTTGTCAAGGCTCCCGACATTGGGATAATAATTCATTTAAACAGAACCTTAGATGGTGATAAAGACTTGAATAGTCCCAGATAATTAGCAGCTGAAACAAAAAAGGAATTGATTGTTGTTGAACAAAAATTACAGGAGGCACATATGGATAGGATGAATCCAAATCTTAATTGCAATTTAGTTATATTGCATTCCAGAGTCTCCTCTTCTGGAATTTTAATGCAAACAGAAGATATTGTCTTAGAATGGATATTTTTACCACATCAACCAAGAAAAAAATTAAAAACTTATGTGGGAAAATCTCTTAATTAATTATAAAAGGAAAATTGAGACTTCATCAACTAGCAGGCATAGATCCAGCAGAAATTATAGTTACTTTTACTGCTGAAGAAATTAAAAAATTATGGGAAGACAATGAACCATGGCAAAAAGCTTGGCTAATTTTTTTGGGAGAAATTAATAGCAATTATTCCAAAAGTGATAGACTTAACTTTATAAAGATTCTTCCCCAAATTGTAAATGATGCACCAATAACTGGAGCCTGTAATTCTATACTGATGCAAATAAATCAGGAAAGGTAGGTTACAAATCAGAAGATGTAAGTAAGGTGAAACAAAGACCTTATGATTCTGTCCAAATGGCAGAATTACATGCTATTATCATGGTACTAAGGGATTTTAAAGAACCTCTCAACTGATTCTCAAGATGCAGAAAGAGTTTCTGGAATGAACTTGTAGAGGAGATGTGCCGGCTAAGACTCCAAAAGGGTTATAAAACTCCCAAAGTACCAGTTATCCATGAAACCACACTTTTTAAAAGTTTATGGTGATTAATAGCAGCATGTTCAGTTTTGCTTATGTGAAAACACATTTGGGTAACTAGTCAGAAATAAAAACCAGCTATGGCCTTACTGAAGAAAGGAAAGAGTTGATTCATTATAATAAGGTGGAGGGGGAGCTGGTTTACAATAAACAATGTAAAACATTCTGAAAAAAAAAGATGCAGAAAGAGTTGTCTTGCATAATGAAACTGCTGAATTTATACCAGATGATGCAAAATTGATTTCATTATTCATACAGGTTCAAGATATAATCAGGAATAGGCTTTGTTCCATATACATAACACACATCTGATTCCATATGGGTCTGCCAGGTCCTCTAACACAAGGTAATGCAGAAATTGATTGATTATTGATTGGAAGTGTGCTGAAGGCCTCAGAATACCATAAGAAACATCATGACAAAAGCAAAAGTTTAAAGAAAATTTTCTA
Organism: Alexandromys fortis; assembly: GCF_014885135.2. Lineage (NCBI taxonomy): Eukaryota > Metazoa > Chordata > Mammalia > Rodentia > Cricetidae > Alexandromys > Alexandromys fortis. The sequence goes on from NW_026067943.1 coordinate 2,905,083, forward strand.
TTACATGGCAACAAGTTATGGAGACTATAAAGAGACATACTATTTGCTCTTTCTATAATCAAACACTACTGCTTGCAGGGAGTAACCTAAAGGGTACTCAAAGGAATGAAATCTGGCAGATGGATTTGTTCCACTTTGTAGAATTTTAAAAGTTAAAATATGTACACCACACATTGACACTTATTCAGGTTTTCAGTGGGCAACTGCTTTGAGCTCAGAAAAGGCTGATTCAGTAATCACACATTTATTAGAAGTTATAGACATCATGGATATACCTGCACACATAGAGACAGATAATGGTCCAGCATATGTCTCTAAGAAAAATGAAATGGTTTTTTGCTTATTGTAATATAAAGCATATTACAGGTATACCACACAATCCTACAGGTTAGACAGTTATAGAAAGCTCAAATTGAACTATAAAGGATATGGTAAACAAACAGAAAGGGATGGAAGATACCCCCAGAAATAGATTACATAATGCTTTATTGACCTTGAATTTTCTTAATGCTAATGAGAAAGGAACAACAGCAGTAGAGAGACACTGGATAATAGAAATATCTTCTGAATTAAATCAGCTGGTGTATTTCAAGGATATCTTGACCTCACAATGAAAGCCAGGAGATGTGCTACGTTGGGGAAGGGGTTTTGTTCTTGTTTCAACAGTAGAAGAAAAGTTAAGAATACCATCAAAATTAATAAGATTCTGTTTGAAAAAGATAAATCACTTGACAAATGACGGCTCATCCACAGAGGTGACAACCAATCAGGTGGTAAGGAATCCTCATAATGGGTGGGGCATGGTTCTGCTCTTGTCTTTACAGGAAAATCACGTCTTTAAGAAGTCAAGAAACCCTGGATGTTTGGATGTTGACAGAAGGAAAAATAACTGTCCAACACGGATCATAAAGAAAAAGAAATATGACTTATAAGGACAGGTGATAAAAATATATACATTTATGAATATATAGAGCTGGCTTTGGTGTTGGGCAATGGCTCTGTCCTCTAAATTCAAACATGTTGTTAAAAGAAAATTTCAGAATTTCTGTCTCATGTCAGGAGCCATTTGGTATGGGACAGAAAGGAAAACAAATTTAGCAAAAAATATACATATCTTCATACCTATTTTTGTCTCTATTGTATCTTTCATTGAGTATATATGTTTGTATAAATAATGTCTAAGTTTTCTACAATGAACAATGAATTTTCCTGCAGCAATCTTTGAAGTTTTCAGGAAGAAGATGGGGCCCCACAACAACAACTCCACCTGATTGATATGACATCATGATGCTGGTAGCGCTACTTTAAGACCTGTTTTTGGGTACCAGCTGCTCAAGATGGTTCCAACTAGATTAACTGAAATCATGCACTTTTTTTTTTTTTTACAAGTTCTGGCCAGATCTCCAAATAGGAACCTCAGAAAAACCCCACCAAATACTCAGAGACTACTTGCAATTATACCAGACAGTAATCTTGGAACTTAACCACCATTTTACTTTCACAGTATCCCATAGAATGAATATTGCCCCCATGACAGCTGGAAGTAATTCTAGAAAACGTCATCCCTTCTCCCAACAAAGTTTGTCCTCAGGGTTAAGGACATCATTTAGGGGTTGATTATAACTGTTATAGGGTTGGGGGTTGGGGGAAAATTATGTAGGTTCAGGAAGATCTTTGGAAAAAAAGGGAAATTGGATGGGACAATAGATTAGTGTGAGTTTACTCACACTAATAATAGTGAGTAATGGAGTAAATAATTGTGAGTTATTATTTACATTGGTATAAATACAAACTTAATTTATATTGAATTAAATTATATTGAATATGTTCCTATTTTCATCTACAATATTTGTAGACCTAGGCAAAGTTATTTTGTCATAGTGTATGCATGCATGCTTCTACCTCTCCTTAAGACATTTTGTATATTGATACAATTTTAGGATATATTGATCATATTGCAATATACATGTTTACTTCTGATAAAGATACTTATACATTGTTTACATTTTGAAATCATTGTTCTCATACATTGCATAGTTGTTTAAAGATTGTTTAATAGTCTAATATGAAGCCTTAGTCTTTAAGTTATATAAGTATTAAGAATTATAGGTCAATAATCATCCATGTTTGTCATACTTATAGTTAGAACAATCAGGTTCTTTAGATACATAGAGATTGTATTCTGCATAAATAGGTAATCTTCAACCACTTCAAAGAGCTGTAGAATATGGCATTTAAATAACTTAGGGTTCTGTTGATATGAGACACAATTGCTCCTGGCAACACTGATATATTCCCAAGAGAATGTTGAACATCAAAGACACTCCACTTGGAGCTTGTTTTCTTCTTGGCAAAACTGGCCTTTGGGCAAGGAACTGTCCATGCATTGACCACTGACAAAATGTGCAATGTCCAGAAAGGACAAGCAGGATACAAGAAAAAAGACTGTCAAGCCTTGCCAAGACAGGGTAAGAAAGTTTTTGAAAAATTTCTTGCAACTGAAAATGGTCTGTCAGTTACTCTAGGTCTTAGCCAAAGTTGGTTGCTCCAACATTGCAAATGAAACTTTGGGTGATTGCCCAGGTATCAGTTGTCTCTGTCGTTTGTTGCACATTTTGGAAGTTGCTTGATTACACTTCCTGCTTGCTCAAGTAATATTATTTCCCTTCTTGGGTCTTCAATCGGGTTCAAGACTAGATAGTTGTAGTTATTTTCCTTGCATGACTTGGCCAAGTTATTTATTACACAAGACTTAAGGATAATTATTGAAACATTTATCACATGTTTCTTGCTTGATATATTTGTTCTTTTGTATATAATTTTGTATTAGGCTTAGAAGTCTCTTATTTAAACAAAAGCGGGAGGTGCTGTAGGAATTCCTATAGCCAGTAGCTTTTAAGTTACCCTCCCACCTGGGCGTGGCCTCATAAACTATAGACATTGATGTAAAGCATGCGTTCAGCCTCTTTCCCGGCTGCTGGAATCGGTTGCTGTTCCCTGTTCAAGTAGAGGATTTGATCTGTGAGTCTACCCCTAAATAAATAATCTTTTATTATACTCAATTCTGAGCTAGTGTGGGATTTCTTCTTTAGCATCCCTCTTCACACACACACAACTTGGTAAGACAGGTATACTTTAAAGAAAATTCCTTAGATTTCCTTGTTTTGAGGTCATGATCTTCCAGTTTTAGCCCTTGGAGTAGCAATGATGACAGGGAAATGCCACTGTGTCCAGCTCTCTTCTTCATTTTGAAGGATAGTTTCATGCAGTACAAGCTTCCAGGATGGGTGATGTACAGTGGCCGAGGACTTCCCAGGTATCTGCTGGCCTGGACAGTCACCAGCACTGGACTGAAAAGCCTCATCTCTCCTCACCTCATCCCAGGTGGTGCCTGCGCCTCCTGTCAGGACGGTCTCCTTCTATGTACTTTCCTCAGCTTCTCACTTGCTGCTTGTCCTCTACTGCCCAAATTCCTCTCTTAGCTTCCTTTTCTGGCTTCTCTGCTGCCTGTCCCGTGATGGATGGTGTTCTGAGATGGTCCCTCTTCTCCTTCCTCACCTTTTCCCAGGGTTCTTTGTTCACACTCAGGTTCACGGGATGATACCTCAGACCTTCCGCTCCACAATGGACCTCTCTCTTTTTGACTCCAAAGCAAAACATCTGGCCAAACTTGGACTCTCCCTTGCATATTCTCCAGGGCCCCCAAATTCAGCCCTTCCCCCAGAGGAACTTGTCTTGCCCTGTCACAAACATGGTCCTCCTCCTGTATCCTCTGAGGATGCTACTTCAGAGCCTCAGCCACTCACAAAGCAAGCTCCACACCTGCCTTACACCCAGCCCACAAAAACCCCCAATGGTCTCCCAAATGGGCTCCTCACCCTTCCACAGTCTCACATCTTTCCAGAACCATCACTTTCACATTCATCTTCTTGGCTCCCAACCTCCCAGGAAGCCTTCATACAATGCACCTTCCCAGCTGCCGCCACCGCCGCCATCTTCCTAAACCCATGCCCAGCCCTGCTCACTCACATTCCCAAAAGTGATCGCCATGACATGTAAATAAGACCCAACCTCTAAGGTTGGACTCCCAAGGTTCTTGTGAAGCTCCTCCTCTAACCCCTTCTACCTTTCACTTCCCCTTCCCTCTTCTAGCACAGTTATTTGACATGGGTCACACAACAATGATTTACAACCACGAGCATTTACTGAGCCAGGGACTCACTGTGCCTATAACAACCTTCCAATGGCTCTGCCGAGTGATTTCTATTTATCTCTGCCTAAACATGTTCCTCATGGATTACAAAAACTGATATGCAGTGTTGGCAGGGGGAACCTTTCAGAGGTGTCCAGGAGTTGATTCCCATAGAAGAATTCAGTCCTTTCTGCTCCCAGCCCTCTAACGCCTTTTGCATGTTATGGAGCAGCAAACAAGCCCTTGCCAGATGCCAGCCCCTCAGCCTTGTACTTCCCAGCCTCAAGAACCATTAACCAGCTGGGTACACTCAATGGTAGAGCATGCTTGCCTAGCATGTGTGAGGCCCTGGTATCAATCCCTAGCACCATACACAGACATACTGTTTTTTCACGTACACATAATATTATAATTATAATTATGCTGGCCTGCCCTGTCACCTGGGTACCCTGTCCCTTTAAGAGACAAGCTCTGCCCACTCCCAATCTCCTCCTTCCCCCCCCCCCAAGGTAGGCTGATCTTGTGTTCTCTCTCTCTCTCTCTCTCTCTCTCTCTCTCTCTCTCTCTCTCTCTCTTTTGGTTTTTCGAGACAGGGTTTTTCTGTGGCTTTGGAGCCTGTCCTGGAACTAGCTCTGTAGACCAGGCTGGTCTCGAACTCACAGAGATCTGCCTGCCTCTGCCTCCCGAGTGCTGGGATTAAAGGCGTGCGCCACCATTGCCCGGCTCACTTTCTCTTCCTCTGTCCATTCTTCTTCTAAACAGGCAGCCTCTGCCTCTCCCTTCTCCTCCTTCTCTTCTTCCTCCTCCTCTTCTTCCTTCTCTTCTTCCTCCTCCTTCTCCTCCTCCTCCTTCTCCTCCTCCTCCTTCTCCTCCTCCTCCTCCTCCTNCTCCTCCTCCTCCTCCTCCTCTTCTTCTTCTTCTTCTTCTTCTTCTTCTTCTTCTTCTTCTTCTTCTTCTTCTCCCCCCTTTTCCTCTTCTCCATAACCCTCCTACCCTTATATCCTCCCAATACCCCCTAAATAAACTCTATACCTGAGTTCTTTGTCTGTCTCCCACCTGCCGCAGCCTCTCCCACCCTCAGTGAGACCTGCCAGGGTCACCCACACTGCCTTAAGTCATAACACACACTTTTGAAAAGGGTGTCTTGTGAGATACATCCAAGATCTCCAGGAAAAGAAAGGAGGGAAATTCTTGTTATACAGGCATAGTAGCACACACCTGTAACCCTAGCCCTTGAAGGGAATCACTGGCAGGCAAAGCATGAGTTGAAAGCTCATACAATGTCTGAGGCCAGCCTGGGTGACATGAGATTGTTATAAATAAACAAATAAAGACACACAAACATAACTGGGTATGTCACTTCATGCTGCATGATCCCAGAACTCAGGAGGCAGAAACAGGAGGATGCCTATGAGTCTGTGGCCAACCTGAGCTACATAGCAAAAGTCTGTCTTAACAAGCCAAAATAAGTAAATAAACTTGTGCTCATTATAAGTTTACCCATGTAACATCCTGTTTCTACAGTCCAAAGCCAGCTAAGACACTGTGAGTCTGCTCATTTAATATGAAAGGAAACTCAGAGATGATGTAAACTCCCTAAGGACTCGTAACTGGTGATACAATCGTAAGTCAGCACCAGGTACTGCTCCCTCTGAGGGAGTGGGTGATAGAGAGAGGGCTTCCATGTCATCTTCCACTCATCCACTCGACTGGACACTTGTGGGTGCATGGTGGCTCATGACTGTACTCCCAGCACTTAAAAGGCTGAGACAGGGGGATTGCCACAAGTTTCCGTCTAGCTGGGCTACATAGCAAGATGCTGTATATAAAATAAAAAGTACTAAAAACAAACAAGAAAGCAATAGGCACTTACTAGGCACCTACTATAGACATGCTGGGCACAGCCTTCTGACCCAAGACGTTCACTGTGTCACTTAGTAGGGGAGAAGCAAACAGATGCGGAAATGGCTGGGCTGGCAGTGGTAGTGAACTACGGCTGGGTCATTCTTCTTCTTCTTCTCCTCCTCCTCCTCCTTTTTCCTCTTTCTCTTCCTCTTCTTCTTTTGAGACAGGGCATCTCTGTATAGTCCTAGCTGTCCTTGAACTCATTTTGTAGACCAGGCTGGCGTCAAATTCAGACATCCTCCTGCCTGTCTCCCAAGTGCTGAGATTAAAGGTGTGCACCACCACTACCTGGCTGGGTTATTATTTTTCTGAAGGCTTCTTAATTTCATCTTCTCCCCATTTCTTGTATTTATCATCATCAACTACTTTAATCCCAGAGCAGTTTACTTAGGGCCTCTAGAAGAATAACACTAACCCGGAAGCTGAAAGGGAGCATCAATATTTTGCTGTGTTAACAACAACAATAATCTTACCGCGTGGGAGGAATCTACAGACAAAGTCAAAAGATAAAGACAGAACAAAATCTGCAACTCTGGTCACAAAGAGCTAACTTTTGTTTATTTACTTATTTTTTGAGCCAGAGTCTTACATAGTCCAGGCAGCCCCCAGACCTATGGAGATCTACTTGCCTTTGCCTCTTGGGTGTTGTGGTAAAGCTGTACTCTACTACACCCTGCCTATATTTTTTACTTTAATTTTTTTTAAACTTACTTTGGTGTGTGTGTGTGCTGCAGTACGCCACAGTACATGTGTAGGTCAGAGGACAACTTGAAGAGGCTGGCTCTCTCCTTCCACCATGTGGTTGTAGCCTCACAAAGGATGCTCAGGCAGAACTCGCTGCCCTAGCTGCTCTGCTCTGATTTGTGGGACTCAGAGCCCCAGACCTGGTTTTTAATGGGGGCAGGGGATGTGCATGTCACTGTGCATGAGCGGAGGCTAGAGGACCAGAGGAATCAGCGCTCTCCTTCCTCCCTGTGGGTTCCTGGCATTGCACTCAGGTCCCCAGGCTTGGTGGCAGCAAGGGCCTCTACCTACTGAGATACTTGCCTGCCCCCAGTTCTATGGCTGTTGTGTGGGATAATCTGTTAAGCAGCGATTGATACCTACCTGCAAGACATTCATGCTTTGTATGCTTTTTTTTTAAGTTTGCCTTTGCTTGTACATTTATGGAATTCTCCAGAGAAGTCACTCAACAATGGTCACTTCTGGCAGAAAGAAAGGATGGTGGGAATCAGGTGTGTGTGTGACTGCAGGCCTCTTTATCTTTCAGGTTCTCCGCTATGTGTGTTAAGCTTTCCAAACAGTCTATGAAAGTCTTGGGGGTGGGTAGAAATAATTTGCACGGAGTGGGGGGTATTTTGGTTTACAGACTGCAGGAACAGCATCCCATGTTGGGGAGGCACAGCAACAACAGCTCAAGCTAAGGCTACAGGTACCTAAGGCACTGGTCATGTGGTGTCAGAAACTGAATGATGAAAACCCAATTTTTCTAAAATGAAAGAAGTTTTTATTTATTTATTTATTTATTTATTTATTTATTTATTGCCTTCATGATAAAGGTATTGGAGAGAGCAGGGATACAAGGAACATACCTAAACATAATAAAGGCAATATACAGCAAACTACCAGCCAACATCAAACTAAATGGAGAGAAACTCCCAGCGATCCCACTGAAATCAGGAATGACAAGACATCACAGAAATCACAAGACAACGGTGTCCACTCTCTCCATATCTATTCAATATAGTTCTTGAGGTCCTAGCTAGAGCAATAAGACACCAAAAGGAGATCAAGGGGACACAAATCAGAAAAGAAGTCAAACTCTCACTATTTGCTGATGATATCATAGTTTACATAAGTGACCCCAAAAATTTCTACCAAGGAACTTCTACAACTCATAAACACTTTCAGTAATGTAGCAGGATACAAGATTAATTTTTTTAAAAAATCAGCAGCCCTCCTGTACACAGATGATAAATGGGCTGAGAAAGAAATCAGAGAAGCATCACCCTTCACAACAGCCACAAATAGCATAAAATATCTCAGAGTAACTCTAACCAAACAGGTGGAAGACTTGTATAACAAGAACTTTAAATCTTTGAAGAACGAATTTGAAGAAGACATCAGAAAGTGGTAAGATCTCCCATGTTCTTGGGTAGGTAGAATTAACATAGTAAAAATGGCATTCTTACCAAAAGCAATCTCCAGATTCAATGCAATGCCCATCAAAACCCCAGCAAAATTCTTAACAGTACTTGAAAGAACGGTACTCAACTTCACTAGGAGAAGCAAAAAACCAGGATAGCCAAAATAATCCTATAAAATAAAAGAACTTCTGGACGCATCACAATCCCTGACTTCAAACTTTACTACAGAGCTACAGTGCTGAAAACAGCCTGATATTGGCATTAAAAACAGACAGGAGGACCAGTGGAACCGAATTGAAGACCCGGATATTAATCCACACACCTACGAACACTTGATTTTTGGCAAAGAAGCAAAAATATAAATGGAAAGCATATTTAAGAAATGGTGCTGTCATAACTGGATATCAACATGTAGAAGAATGAAAATAAATCCATATTTGCCATCATGCACAAAACTGAAGTCCAAATGGATCAAAGGCCTCAACATAAAGCCAGCCACACTGAACCTCATAAAAGAGAAAGTGGGAAGTACACTTGAATGCATTGGTACAGAAAATTGCTTCCTAAATAAAACCCAAGTAGCACAGACACTGAGAGAAACAATTAATAAATGGGACCTCTTGAAACTGAAAAGCTTCTGTAAAGCAAAGGACACGGTCAACAAGACAAAATAGCAGCCTACAGAATGGGAAAAGATCTTCACCAGCCCCACATTAGACAGAGATCTGATCTCCAAAATATACAAAGAACTCAAGAGCCGGGTGGTGGTGGTGCACGCCTTTAATCCTTAATCCCAGCACTAGCTCCAGGACAGGCTCCAAAACCACAGAGAAACCCGTCTCTAAAAACCAAAAAAAANAGAACTCAAGAAATTGGTCATTGAAAGAACAACTAACCCAATTAAAAAAAAAATGGAGTACAGACCTAAACAGAGAACTCTCAACAGAGGAATCTAAATGGCTGAAAGACACTTAAAGAAATGTTCAACATCCTTAGTCATCAGAGATATGCAAATCAAAGCAACTCTGAGATTCCATCTTATACTTGTAAGAATGACCAAGATCAAAAGCACATAACGCCAGCCCAGCACTTGGGAGGCACAGGCAGGTGGATCTCTGTGAGTTCGAGGCCAGCTTGTCTACAAGAGCTAGTTCCAGGACAGGAACCAAAAAGCTACAGAGAAACCCTGTCTCGAAAATAAATAAATAAACAAACAAACAGAACCAACAAGAGAACCAAATCTAAAAACAAAGTTTTAATTTCTTTATTTTAGTACGTTATGTGCACGAGTATTCTGCCTGCCTGCACGTCTGCCCTTAGCTGTGGGATTCCCTCTTTGGACACCCTAGAGCGCCCCTCTGATCCAGTCACTTAGTGTGTGTGCCAGAGGCCTGAAGATCCCTTTCCTGTTTTGAGCTCTTAGACGCTGAGCAAAGTTTGTTGCCCGATGGCCCAGAGCCCAGCACAGTGATGTACACAGGAAAGGGGTGGTGTGACAGAGGATAGGAGGGAGAGGGAGACAAACATGAAGGAAGCCAGGGAAGAAGGGGGGGGGGGGGGGGGGGGAGGGAGGGAGGGAGGGAGGGAGGGAGGGAGGGAGGGAGAGAAAGAGAATATCCCTTCCATGTACACTTTAATGTATCAGTATATATCCAATGGAACTAAACAACTAATTTTACTGTATGAATAAAATCTAAAACCTATCCAGATGTGGTCACAGTGGGCCTGTATTCCAACCACTAGACAGGCTGAGACAGGAGGATCATTGCAAACTAAAATTCAACTTGGGTTACGTAGCAAGAACTTATATAAATAATTCTCAAAAGCAACCTAAACCAAAGTCCAAGGACACGGTAGGGGACGTGAGTTCTGTGCTTCTGTTATGGCAACCCCTATGACCCTGGTGACAGACACAGCTAGAAGCTGCTTACCTCGCATGGCACTAGCTGACACTCCCCTTCCACCCCCTCCCACCCCCGCCAGTCTCCACACACCAGGCAAGGCCTGATACACACACACACTCATGACCTGGTGAACCATGGCCTGGCATGTGCACACACTCATGACCTGGTGAACCGGGGCCAGGTTCATCTTCTTTCTGGGAACAGAGGAGAGGCCTAGGTTCCCATCTCTGTGACTATTCGGGTGTTTGTTCTCTTTGGGCTTCTTCCTTCATTCATAAAATGGAGGAGTTAGGCAAGCCAGTCACTCCCCAGTCTACTGTCAGCTGATGACTTTTCAAGTCTCACGGCCACTGCAGAGAGTTCAAACTCAGCGTCAGAGTCTTGACAAACAAACCGCTTGCCTCAGATGATCAAAAGTACCTGCTCCACACTGAGGAGAGGACCACGTTAAAACCACCGTTCCCCACTCCCCTCCAAAACAATAAAGAAAACTGTAGAGATCCAGGCTGTGGTGGTGCACACCTTTAATCCCAGCACTTGGCAAGTGAGTCTCTGTGAGCTTGAGGCCAGCCTGGTCTACAGAGTGAGCTCTAGCACAGCCAGGGATATACAGAGAAACCCTGTCTTGACAAAATAAAGGAATAAGAAGGAGGAGGAGGAGGAGGAGGAGGAGGAGGAGGAGGAGGAGGAGGAGGAGGAGGAGGAGGAGGAGGAGGAGGAGGAGGAGGAGGAGGAAGAGAAGCAGCAGTCCACATATTTCTATCATTCTCTTGGGAGCAGGCACAATAATAACTATTTTGCAGATGAAGAAACAAATTCAGAGAGACAAATGCATTTGACCAAGACCACACAGCTGAGAAGTATCAGCCCAGTGCTCTATTCTGTTAAATCTGAGGCACTAGGGCCGGGCGGTGGTGGCGCACACCTTTAATCCCAGCACTCGGGAGGCAGAGGCAGGCGGATCTCTGTGAGTTCTAGGCTAGCCTGGTTTACAAGAGTTAATGCCAGGACAGGCTCCAAAGCTACAGAGAAACCCTGTCTCAAAAAACTAAAAAAAAAAAAAAAAAAAAAAAAATCTGAGGCACTAGGGACTGAAGCCAAGGCCTTGTGCATGACAGACAGGCAGTCACAAAGGCAGAGTGCCAGCTCTTCTGCTTTTGTTTAGATAGGGTCATGGTGTAGCCCACACTGCCCCCAAACTCATCATCTCTGCCCCAGCTCTCGGTACTGGGATGTGCCACCACACCAGGCTAAGTCCTCACACGTCAGGCTTCAGGTTGGGTCTCCTGTCTGTTCCCTGTGGCTCTCCTCGCCCTGCTTCTGACACTGCTCACAGCTCTAACTCATCACCCGAGGATTCATTTCCCTTGGTCCAGTTCAGCGACAGAAGGTTTTGGATTCATCAGGACTCACATCAAGACTCAGCTCCCCTTTTGTCCCAGAAGTGTGAAACTAGACAAGCTATTGTGATGAAAAAAGGACGGGACAACGCAGACAGTGCAGAAACATCTAGCGTAGGACCTGGCCAGAGACAGCTCCATAGGTATAAACACTTGCCCCAAAGCCTGAAGAACAGAATTCAGTCTCCAAGACTTTGTTGACGCCCCGTGAGAGGCCTCACCCTCTCTGAGGAGTGAATGGGGGGGGGGGATGAGTGGGAAGAAGGTGGGAGGAGTGGGAGGAGGGGAGAACTGGGATTGGTATGTAAAATAATAATAATAATAAAAGATTGTTTAAAAAAATAAAAAGCCGGGTGGTGGTGGTGCACACCTTTAATTCCACCACTTGGGAGGCAGAGGCAGAAGGATCTCTGTGAGTTCAAGGCCAGCCTAATTTACCAGAGCAAGTACCAGGGCAGGCTCCAAAGCTACACAGAGAAACCCTGTCAGAGAAACCCTGTCTCAAAAAAACAAAAACAAAGAAAAAGAAAAAGCAAACAAACAAAAAATAAAAATAAAACAAAAAATCTTACTCATGATCCCTCTTTTCCAGTCTCTGTGGGGACCACCTTTCTCACTATTGGTTCACGCGTTTGCTACAGGGGTGAGCACCTGCGAGTCTTAGACAAAGTCACTGTGACTCATTAGAAGGTATCTTCCTGGCAGAAGCTGGGCTGATAGGAATCAGCCCTGGAACTTTCGCTGGCATCATTCTTTCTTTGTTTTTGTTTAGTTTTTGCTTTTTGAGGCATGGTTTCTCTATATAGCCCTGTCTGTCCTAGAACTCACTGTGTAGGCCAGGCTGCCCTTGAACTCACAAAGATCCTACTGCCTTTGCTTCTGCCTCTGCCTCCTAACTGCTGGGTTTAAAGATGTGTGCCACCACACCTTGCAGCTGGCATTCACTTTCCACAGCCATTGCTAACCTTGAACTACGCAAAGTCAGAGCTGCTGGTAGCTTTATTTCTTACCCTTAAGAGCGAATGGGATTAAACTGGACCAGCACAGAGGAACAAACAGAGGTGGGTGCCTCAGACGTGACCTGAGTATCCGGATCCACCCTGAAGCCAGAAACTCCAGATTTTCAAATCACGTGAGACAATAATCTCAGCACTCTTTATTTCGTTTTATTTATGACGGTGTGAGCTGAGTTTCTGTTGCCAAGCAAGCGCTCCCAGGCTGCTGACAGATATCATGACCCAAGCAGGCAGCAAGCTTTCTGAGAGCAGGGACCAACTTCATAGGCTTAAGATCCTTGGGGTCGGGCTGGAGAGATGACCCAGTGTTTAAGAGCACTGACTGTTCGACCAGAGAACCTGGGTTCAATTCCCAGCACCCACGAGGTAGCTCACAGTCATCTGTAATTCCACTTTCAGAGGATCTGACATGCGTCTGATCCCTGTGGACACCAGACATACATATGATGCAGTCACACATGCAGGCAAATATCTGTACACATAAATTTTTTAAAAAAGATCCTTGTCTTTTTTTTTTTTTAAATTTATGTGTCCTTGTCTTTGTGAGTTCGAGACCAGCCTGGTCTACAGAGCTAGTTCCAGGACAGGCTCCAAAACCACAGAGAAACCCTGTCTCAAAAAAAAAAAAAAAAAAAAAAAAAAAAAAAAAAAAAAGAAAA